>NC_053395.1:88718987-88802119 GCF_905171765.1 Bufo bufo
CTGCTCTCCTCTCCCTGCATTTCACACTGCCTTCCCGGCATATCACTCTGCTGCTGGGGGGCAGGAACAACTACCTCTGCCCCCTGTAACTCAGCCTGCCGCTGGGGAGGGAGGGCGCTGCTCTCCTCTCCCTGCACTTCACACTGCCGCTGGGGAATGGAGACTGGGCTCCTAATTCCCTGCAGGACCGGTGGAGAGACCTCGGTCCCATCTCTACCGGCCACCTGGGGTCCTTCCCAGTAACACTCTACAATATCTGCCCAGCTGAATGGGTCTGGATCTGGGTCTGTCACCTTACCGTCCTGCTGAGCCTTCTCAATGGAGTGGAAGAGATCTCGGTAGTCCTGCTCCAGTTCTCACTCCAGGGTTGCTAGGTGAGCCAGGTCTTGCTCTACCTCATGGGGGTCATCCCACTCATGCCTAGCCTCCCTCTCATAGAAAATGTCCTGAAGTCTGGACTGTACAGGGCTCCCGAAGTCAGGCTCTGCAACGGACTCCCATAACAAGCCAGGACCATAAAACTCCTCTCCCTCTGGCTTGTCATGTTCGGCTGTCCAGGGTATATACTGTGCCATATACCACCAAAGCGCCTGGTAGGCATCCTCCAGCCATAGCTCCTGCCATACCCGGTGCTCTTGTTCCTTCACCCATTCCTCCAGGGGCTTGTCACGGCTGTATGTGAGCAACAAGAGCATACACAGTAAATAGAGCTAATGACCAGACCCAAACTAGGGAGGATAAAGGGTGACCCCTGTCAGACCCTCAAAGCTCTCCCTATGCTGCTAAAGAACATGCCAGGATCCAAATGGTGGAACGAGGCATGCCCGCGTACCTAAGATTGATGACCACTGTAACCCCTACAATAGTGGAAGGGACACGGCCACCGGTGCCCTGCTCAATATATGGAGGGAACCGTGGTCGCCTCAGATCCAGTCAGAAAATAAACAGATACACTACAATGTCTGCACACTTAGCTGAAGGAGCTGCAGCAGCAGAGAAGACGGATCCAAAGACAGCTGGCAATATCCGGAGTACTTGCTGCAGCAGAACACAGGTCCAGTGAAATGATAGCTTACAAGTGAAGATACTCAAGCAAGAGCTACAACTCAAATGAGAAATATAATCCACACCCTACAAAAGGAGGAGGGGTGATTTAAAGGCAGGGAAATCAAACGCAGGAGGAACAGCTGGGAGGAAGGAAACAGAAAGTAAAAACCTCATCACAGGGGCGGAGAAACAGAGCAGTGAGAACTCCTCCAAGCTCCAGTAGTGACATCATCATAGGGGTGGAGAAACAGAGCTGTGAGAACGTCTCAAAGCTCTGGTAGTGACAGGGCTGCTCTCCCAGGAAGGGCATCCGCAGGGCCACTTGCTTCTGCAACCGCTGCTCTTCACTGGGGAGACTCTTACCCCGCTGGTATTGTAGATTATCCAGGGCCTGGTACCAGATGCCTTTCCTTAATGCATCCCGGCCATCCAGGTCCTCCTCCTCGTATAACACTGCTGGTTCCATTCTGCTGCTGTCAGGGACGCTGTACTGAGACATGCGTTGTCCTTAAATTGTAGAATACAGAAAAATGGTGTCTCCTGTAGCTGTCCTTCTGGCTGTAGGAACGATCCCGCTGCTTGCCACCAATGTAACGGACCGTTTTAGCAGACAAGGGGTTAAAATCCGTTTAGGCGATATGCCCCTTTCTGAGAGACAGGCACAGCTACTGCAGGATACACCAAACTCCCGAACTGGATACAAAATAGCACTCCAAACTGGAACCTCACGAATAGCTGCTAGCAAACGAACAGGGATCAGCTTACACTTCTGGCAATCGGTCTTCTAACAGCATACAGTGAATCCCCCCAATAACGAGACAAGGCTCCGTGTTGAGGGTCAAGCAGTGGTCTGACTGTACTTTACGTACAGCCTCTTTTATTCATAAACCACAAACATAGTACTGCCCACAGGGGTTTGAAATATAACCAATCAGTAATTTACAACACATACAATGTAACTACAGCAACCAATCGTTCACGCCCCCAGAGGACCAGAATGAAGACTGTGACATAGGACAGATACAACATATCCCCACAATGCATCATGGTTCCCTCCTCTCTGTCCCGGAGACAACCTGAGGAGCAATCCAATTATCTCTCAAGACAAAGAGAAGTCACCAATACACATGTGCAGACAATAGGACAGACATCACCCTTTAAACACACAATGGGACAATGGCACAATAGAAACACACCCAGCATTTCCTCCTAAGCTGACAAGTTACACTTATTATAAATTGTTACAACTTTGTGAGTTTACATTGGCCATACATATAACTAACATCAATTTAAACAGTATAACTTGGGGACAAACCTATCCAAAATTCACTTTAATAGGTTCAGGGGTTTAAAAGTTAGTATATGGCCCATAATCCAGGGGCAAGAGGCCAGCAGCCAGTCCTCTCCAAAACCCAGTGGCGAGGTTGGTTTCGCCACAACCCTTATCAGCATCGCTTGCTGGACCTGCAGCAACGCTGGAAGAGGAGTCTGAGGAAGAGGAGTCAGAGGAGGAATTTGGCTTTGAGAAGGAGGAAGACCAACCACAGCAGGCACCCCAGGGTGCTCGTTGTCACCTATCTGGTACCCGTGGTGTTGTACGTGGCTGGGGGGAAGAACAGACCTTCAATGACATCAGTGTAATGAAGTCAGGCGGCACAGCGTACTGGTTGAGGGGTGCTCGGTTTGTGTGGAGGTAATCCCAAAATCAGAAGAATGAAAGAAAACCGGCACTCCCAAAAATCTTTGCTGGTGATAGATTTATTGGTCACTCATATGACGCGCAGCGTTTCGGCACTCACAGGTGCCTTTTTCAAATAAGAAGTGAGCACCACTCATACTGCTGCTCACTTCTTATTTGAAAAAGGCACCTGTGAGTGCCGAAACGCTGCGCGTCATATGAGTGACCAATAAATCTATCACCAGCAAAGATTTTTGGGAGTGCCGGTTTTCTTTCATTTTTCTTCAATGACATCAGTGAGGACGAGGAACGGGACATGAGTATCTCGGCATCCAACCTTGTGCAAATGTGGTCTTTCATGCTGTCATGCCTGTTGAGGGACCCTCGTATAAAAAGGCTGAAGAAGAACGAACTGTACTGGCTGGCCACGCTACTAGACCCCCGGTATAAGCAGAAAGTGCCTGAAATGTTACAGAATTACCGGAAGTCAGAAAGGATGCAGCAGTTCAAAAACAAGTTAAAAAGTATGCTTTACACAGCGTATAAGGGTGATGTCACAGCACAACGGGAATCTAACAGGGGAAGAGGTGAAACTAATTCTCCTCCTACCACGACCACGCCGGCAAGGACAGGACGCTTTACAGACGTGTTGTTGATGGAGGACATGCAGAGCTTTTTAAGTCATACGCATCGCCACAGCCCTTCGGGGTCCACCCTCAGATTACGACTCGACCGACAGGTAGCAGACTACCTTGCCTTAACTGCAGATATCGACACTCTGAGGAGCGATGAACCCCTTGACTACTGGGTGTGCAGGCTTGACCTGTGGCCTGAGCTATTCCAATTTGCGATAGAACTTCTGGCCTGCCCCGCTTCAAGTGTCCTGTCAGAAAGGACCTTCAGTGCAGCAGGAGGTATTGTCACTGAGAAGAGAAGTCGCCTAGGTCAAAAAAGTCTAAAATACCTCACCTTTAGGCCTCATGCACACGACCGGTTTTTTTTGCGGTCCGCAAAACGGATTTCTGTTGTTCCGTGATCCGTGACCGTTTTTTCTTCCTTGGGTCTTCCTTGATCTTTGGAGGATCCGCGGAGCCAAACCGATCAGTCCTGACTTACAATGCAAGTCAATGGGGACGGATCCGTTTGACATTGACACAATATGGTGCAATTGCAAACGGATCCGTCCCCCATTGACTTTCAATGTAAAGTCAGGAGTCCCTATTAATATACCATCAGATCAGAGTTTTCTCCAATCCGATGGTATATTTTAACTTGACCATCACCATGGGAACGCCTCTATGTTAGAATATACCATTTGATTTGAGTTAGATCGTGAAACTCAGATCCGACAGTATATTCTAACACAGAGGCGTTCCCATGGTGATGGGGACGCTTCAGGTTAGAATATACTAAAAGAACTGTGTACATGACTGCCCCCTGTATTTAACTCATTGGTGGCCAGTGCGGCTCCCCCTCCCTCCCCTGTATTTAACTCATTGGTGGCCAGTGCGGCCGGCCCCCCCTCCCTCCCTTGTATTTAACACATTGGTGGCCAGTGCGGCCGGCCCCCCCTCCCTCCCTTGTATTTAACACATTGGTGGCCAGTGCGGCCAGCTCCCCCTCCCTCCCTTGTATTTAACACATTGGTGGCCAGTGCGGACGGCCCCCCCTCCCTCCCTCCCTTGTATTTAACACATTGGTGGCCAGTGCGGCCGGCCCCCCCTCCCTCCCTTGTATTTAACACATTGGTGGCCAGTGCGGACGGCCCCCCCTCCCTCCCTTGTATTTAACACATTGGTGGCCAGTGCGGCCGGCCCCCCTCCTCCTTCCCTTGTATTTAACACATTGGTGGCCAAAAAAAGGCACATACATGTGTCAATTCCCCTTCGTGATTGTTACCTTGTTGTGGTGAAGGGGCTTGCGTATGACAATGAAGCAATCACCTCTATGAGTGTGTTGGCAATGGAAATGTTGGCACACCCCATATGAGATAAGGTCGTTGCTTCATTGTGAACAGACCAAAAGCGATCGGCTGGATAATTTTGCATAGAAAAAACATTAATTTTCTTTGTGATCATCTAAGGTGATCATTAAAGCCTAGTAGGCCAACAATGGGTCCACACTGCGGAATCATTGTTTTCTGGGTCACTTAACTGTCACTGAACTACCTCAGCACGACTATAGGCTTTGAAAAACCGCCATCGCCTGCAATCTCCCAAACGTGCGCACGAGCACAGTCATCACTACACCAAGATTGATGCATAGAGGAATAAAATTTATGTCATGAGTATGTTAACTATTGACAACTCTTTGTGGTTGTCTAAAATCTATTCCATAGACTGGCCCCTGATAGGGGACGTAACAGGGATTAAACTGATAGGAATAGTACTACTTAACATACCACTCATATCTGGTAGCACAGTAGATTGCAAGGCGTACGCGCAGTGCCCCAAATTGGAAGTAAGAAGACCGACCAATCATCTTTTTCCATCTCCTGGTTCCTAAAATCTATTCCATACACGTCCCCTGATAGGGGACATAACAGGGATTAAACTGATAGGAATAGTACTACTTAACATACCACTCATATTGGGATTGCACAGTACATTACACGGCGCACGTGCAGTGCCCCAAATTGGAAGTAAGAGGACCAACCAAGCATCTTTTTCCATCTCCTGGTTCCTAAAATCTATTCCATACACATCCCCTGATAGGGGATGTAACAGGGATTAAACTCATAGGAATAGTACTACTGTCATGACCGGCGTGCCGATCACATACGTGACGCAAAGGGAGGGAAATGGGAAGGCCCTGTCCAAGGGAGAGGGAAAGGTGGTGACCCCTAACTCACCTTGAGGCTGGCACCTGACTGCCCTGACGTCCCTAGACGGGTTTCTCACCCGTACGCCAATCACGTGCCTAAACCCTGGCTTTCCCTGAGATGAGCCCTACGTAGTGAATAGGGCGGTGGGAACACTAGTCCGCACCACTAACACTAAAGGGAAACACCAAGGAGAGGACAGACAATACAGACAAACATATAATCCCAGGTGGGCGACAACAGCGGACAACAAAAGCCCAACAGGGATCTGGAGGGTAACACTCTGGAACAACAACCAGGAATCACAGCTACACAGCTCCAGTGGGTCAGTATAGAAGTCCAGGCAGGAAGCTCTATATCTGGCAACCAGAGAAGTGGGAGATGGGAATATAAGGAGGTTGGGATTGCTGGACAAGAAACAGCTGAGGAGGAGAAGCTCCGGATCCCTGAGTGAGCCAAAAAGGATTGCAAGGCAAACCCAGAAAGCTATCATTAAGAAACAGCACTATCTTTAGACATAGAGCGCGCAGCCACTCGCTGCCACTTCCTGACCCCAGGTATAACGGAGTCAGACGTGGCTCTTGACACCCTCGTGACAGTACCCCCCTTTCCACGAGGGGCCTCCGGACACTTAGGACTAGGTCTCTCAGGATGAGAGGCATGAAAAGCCCGAACTAACCTGTCTGCGTTTACCTCAGACGCTGGGACCCACATTCTTTCCTCGGAACCATAACCCCTCCAATGCACCAGATATTGAAGAGAGCGGCGGACCCGACGAGAATCAACAATTTTGGATATTTAAAACTCTAGATTACCATCAACAACAACAGGAGGGGGTGGCAGCGGTGACGGTTCTAGAGGTGGAACATACTTTTTGAGTAACGACTTATGGAAGACGTTATGGATTTTAAAAGTTTGAGGTAGCTCCAGGCGAAAAGCCACGGGGTTAATGATGGCTACTATTTTGTAAGGACCAATGAACCTAGGACCAAGTTTCCAAGAGGGAACCTTTAACTTAATATTCCTAGTAGATAACCTCACATAGTCATTCACTCCTAGGTCCGGACCTGGCGACCGTTTCTTATCAGCCATGCATTTATATTTACCTCCCATATTTTTCAAGTTAGCTTGCACCTTCTGCCATACAGATGAAAGAGATGACGAAAACCTTTCCTCTTCGGGAACCCCAGACGACCCCCCCTCTTTGAAAGTACAGAATTGTGGATGAAAACCATATGCACCAAGAAATGGTGACTTGCCAGTGGATTCCTGACGGCGATTATTTATGGCAAACTCGGCTAACGGTAAATATGATGACCACATCTCTTGGTTTTCAGACACAAAACACCTTAGATATGTCTCAAGGTTTTGGTTGGTACGCTCAGTCTGTCCATTCGACTGAGGATGGAAAGCTGAGGAAAAGGACAAGTGTACCCCCAAACGGGAACAAAAAGCTTTCCAAAATTTAGAAATAAACTGGGTTCCCCGATCCGAAACAACATCGGAAGGGACCCCGTGAAGCTTCACGATTTCACTGATGAATACCTGAGCAAGAGTCTTAGCATTAGGTACTGCGGGTAACGCAATAAAGTGTACAATTTTGCTAAACCTGTCTACTACTACCAAGATAACTGTTTTACTCGCAGACAAAGGTAAGTCAGTGATGAAATCCATTGACAGATGTGTCCATGGCCTATTGGGAATGACAAGTGGCAATAAAGACCCTGCGGGACGTGTATGAGAGACTTTCGCGCGTGCACAAGTAGAACAAGTAGACACAAAATCCATTACATCCTGACGCAACCTTGGCCACCAAAAACGACAAGACAATAGCTCCAAGGTTGCTTTACTACCCGGGTGCCCAGCAAGTGCCGAATTATGATGTTCCTTTAATAATTCGAGACGCAGGTTTAACGGTACAAACAATTTCTCTGAGGGGCAAGAGACCGGGGCATCCCCCTGGGCCTCTAACACCTTCCCCTCCGGAACAGAGTGTACAGCCGAGACAACCTCTCCTCTTTGTAAAATGGGTACCGGATCACCCACATTACCCCCTCCAGGGAAACTACGAGATAATGCATCTGCCTTGGTATTTTTTGCCCCAGGACGATAGGTGATGAAAAAGTTAAACCTGGTAAAAAATAGCGACCACCTAGCTTGTCTAGGGGTGAGACGCTTAGCTGATTCGAGGAACAGAAGGTTTTTGTGGTCCGTAATCACCGTGACGGGGTGGATTGCCCCCTCTAAAAAGTGACGCCATTCTTCAAACGCTAGTTTAATAGCTAATAGTTCCCTATTGCCAATATCATAGTTCTTCTCTGCTGCAGATCGTTTTTTAGAAAAGAAAGCGAAAGGACGCCATTTGCCAGGAGACGGACCCTGAGACAGTACCGCCCCCACTCCCACCTCTGACACATCTACTTCAACAATAAAAGGCTGGGGAGGAGAAGCTACGGATCCCTGAGTGAGCCAAAAAGGATTGCAAGGCAAACCCAGAAAGCTACCATTAAGAAACAGCACTATCTTTAGACATAGAGCGCGCAGCCACCCGCTGCGACTTCCTGACCCCGGGTATAACGGAGTCAGACATGGCTCTTGACACCCTCGTGACAACTACTTAACATACCACTCATATCTGGTAACACAGTACATTGCACGGCGCATGCGCAGTACCCCAATTTGGAAGTAAGAGGACAGACCAAACATCTTTTTCCATCTCCCGTTCCTAAAATCTATTCCATACACCGGCCCCTGATAGGGGACAAAACAGAGATTAAACTGTTAAGAACAGATTTTTTTTAATTAAAAAAAAACAGGACAGACTCTGCGGAGCTGGGTATTTTTTGGCCGCGTTACTGAACGCTCATGCACAATGGCTGTAGGCTCATGCGTCCCTTTGCGGAGGTGACAAACCTGGTCAGTCAAACCCAAGGCAACATCATCGACCTCATCCCATATGCGTTTTTTCTTGAGCGTGCCCTGCGAAGAGTGCTGGATCAGGCCGTAGATGAGCATGAAGAGGAAGAGTTGTGGTCACCATCACCACCAGAAGCAGCCTTGTCGTCGTCGATTGCTGGACCTGCGGCAACGCAGAGAGAGGAGTCTGAAGAAGAGGAGTCAGAGGAGGAAGGTGGCTTTGAGGAGGTGGAAGACCAACCACAGCAGGCGTCCCAGGGGACTTGTTGTTACCTTTCGGGGACCCTTGTTGTTGTACGTGGCTGGGTGGAGGAAGAGACCTTCAATGACGTCAGTGAGGACAAGGAACGGGACATGGCTAGCTTGGTATCCAACCTTGTGCAAATGGGGAGTTTGCGGTTGTGCAAATGGACTATTTGCGGTTGTTTGCGATGCGTTAAACGGGGAGTTTGGTCTGTCATAGTTTGGTCTGTCACTGTGAAGTGTGCGTAACCCTTACACTACCTGATCGATACAACATCATACCTGATATTTTAAAGCACGTTATTCCAAACAATTTAGGAATTTTAGGTGATTTATGCCCTTTATGGATTAAAACCCGACTCTGCGTCATCTACGTAATTTTCCATGGGAGTTTTGCCATGGATCCCCCTCCGGCATGCCACAGTCCAGGTGTTAGTCCCCTTGAAACAACTTTTCCATCACTATTGTGGCCAGAAAGAGTCCCTGTGGGTTTTAAAATTTGCCTGCCTATTGAAGTCTATGGCGGTTCGCCCGGTTCGCCCGTTCGCGAACATTTGCAGAAATTTGCGTTCGCCGCCCGCGAACGGAAAATTTGATGTTCGCAACATCTCTACTCCCCATTGCCTAACGAATTCACTTCAAAGTACTAACAAATACATACAAGGCCGTCCATAACCTGTCCCCTCCCTACATCTCTGAGCTACTTTCCCGATACAACCCCACACGCACTCTCCGATCCTCACAAGACCTTCTTCTCTTCTCTCCTCTTATCGCCTCTTCCCACAATCGACTCCAAGATTTCTCCTGTGCATCCCCCATACTCTGGAACTCGCTACCCCAACATATCAGACTCTCACCTACAGTGGAATCCTTTAAAAGTAACCTGAAAACCTACCTCTTCAGACAAGCCTACAACCAGTGACCCTGCTGCCCCTATACCGCCATGACCAACTTAACCCGCACCTCCTGTGTCCTTCTCGTAGATTGTAAGCCCTCATGGGCAGGACCCTCTCTCCTTCTGTACTAGTTTGTAACTCATCTTGTTTATGATTAGTGCAATTGTCTGTATTATGTATGCGCATCCCTTATCATATGTACAGCGCTATGGAATGAATGGCACTTTAATAATAAATAATAATAATAATATAACATCTGTGCAAAAATATATAATTTCATTTACCTTTGAGGAAGAGAGGAAAGAAGTCCATCATTTATTCAGCAAATGCATAGGCATAGATATTTTATAGTATTCAGTGTAAACATTTTTACCTCCCAATGTTGCATGTAATTATGTTGTATGTAACTGTCTATGTAACCATGTAACATCTGTAACATCAGTGCACAGGCAGCTAATTGCTGTTACGTTATTGGGCATAATACAATGCAATACAGAAGTACTGAAAGGCATTATAAGGCCTCTTTCACATGACCGTATGGCTTTTTCAGTGTTTTGCGGTCTGTTTTTCACGGATCCGTTGTTCCGTTTTTTGTTTCTGTTTCCGTTTTTCTGTTCCGTTTTTTTCGTATGGCATATACAGTAATTACATAGAAAAAATTGGTCTGGGCATAAAATTTTCAATAGATGGTTCCACAAAAACAGAACAGATACGGAAGACATATGGATGCATTTCCGTACGTGTTCCGTTTTTTTTGCGGACCAATTGACTTGAATGGAGCCACGGAATGTGATTTGCGGGCAGTAATAGGACATGTTCTATGTTTTACCGGAACGGAAATACAGAGACGGAATGCATACGGAACACATTCCGTTTTTTTGCGGAACCATTGAAATGAATGGTTACGTATACGGACCGTATACGGAACGGAAAAAACGATCCGTAAACGGAAAAAAAATGGTCGTGTGAAAGAGGCCTAAAAGTAATCAAAAGGCATGTGAGTTCAAGGCCCATAGTGGACAAAAATAAATAAGAAAAAATTTTAATAAAGTAAATTGCAGAGAATGTTTTTTTGCAAGTTCCCCTGTGTTCGAAAAGCATAGTCAACAAAGTACAGGGGTCAGTACATAGATCTCTCCCATGATCTATTTAGACCCAGGATTGTGATTGTGATGAGGGGACATCCTCTGCATCTGGAGGAAAGAAGGTTTCTACACAAACATAGAAGAGGATTTTTTACGGTAAAAGCAGTGTTAATATTCAGGGTTTTACACTATTTAGGAAACACAGGGTCAATAGAAAAGGCAGTGGTGTGTGCCAGTATGTGAGGAGTGATCCAAAGGCGAGCGTGAAAGAGGCAATTGTCTCTAATTCTAAATTACCTCCTCCATTTGCTCGCGACAGGCCGCCAGCCTCCATCTTGCTTGAAGATTAGTAATGAGCGAGCATGTTCGGCCGAATACCGGTTCGGCTCGAGCATCGCTATGCTCCCTCATCGCTCTCCGCTCCACACGTTTCGCGGCTGCTAAGCAGCCAATAAACTTGCAGGTGAGTACAACCATCACTGTAATGCCAGTAGCCATGTTGGCTGCTGGCATTACAGTGATTGGCTGGCCGGAATGTGTCATCGGGTGCTATATGGCACCCGATGACGCATGTTTGGCTCATACGTAGAGAGGGAGAGCAGAGGGTAGGAAGGGAAAGGCAGTGCTTTTATTACCTGTCAATCAGTTACTTAAGGTGCCCAAGGGGAGGTCCGTTAATAAAGGGTGCCCGGCCGCACCCATCACCGTCCGGTGCCCAGCGGCACCTTTCCTGTCTTCAGTGCCGCCTTCTACACCTCAGTGCCGCCTCTGCAATCCTCCGCGTCCTTCTGCCAGATCCCGCGCCTGCGCACTAGGCTCAGCCTGATGCGCCCATGCAGACTCCTGGCAGCGGATTCGTTGAGCGAAGTGCGCATCAGGCTGGCGCATGCGCACTTCGCTCAACGAAGCCGCTGCCAGGAGTCCGCACGGGCGAATCAGGCTGAGCATAGGGCACAGGCGCGGGATCTGGCAGAGGGACGGGGAGGATTGCGGAGGCGGCGCTGAAGACAGGGAAGGCGGCGCTGGGCCCTGGACAGCGAGGGGTGCGGCCGGGCACCCTGCATTAACGGACCTCCCATTGGGCACCTTAAGTAAGTGATTGACAGGTTATAAAAACCTGTTTTTTGGGCAAATAGAGCCACAGTGAGGTTTAATAATGCCAGCTTAGGATTCTTCTTATTAGTCTGGACATGAGCATATGTTTAGGTTAGAGGGGTTAAATCTGATGACAGAATCCCTTTAAATTGATCAGTCTCAGGGACATCTGTGCTAAGGAAGGGACAGATAGTGCACGGGAGAGAAATTTGCTGTTTTTACTACCAAAAGCTTTTCAAAGACCCCAAAGTCCTTTTAAGGACTACTGTGTGTGTGTGTTTGAAAGCAGCAAGATATTTTTCTTTAATACCTATTAGTGACATATACTGTACATCATCCGCGGACTGTGTCTTTTTGCGTAAATTCAAATAATCAGCGCCACATTTATTGACTATAGTGTGCATTTAATACACATCCGTGACATATACAGTACGCCATCCGGAAACTGTTTATTTAGCGTAAATTTAAATAATCAGGGGCCAGTCCTCATCTAATGTCTCTGTAGTGTGTGCGTGTAATACACATCCGTGACATATACAGTATTCCATCCGAAAACTGTTTCTTTAGGGCAAATTCCAATAATCTGGGCCTAATCTAGTGTCCATAGTGTGCGGCTTTCTGTGACATATACAGTACGCCATCCGAAAACTGTTTCTTTAGGGCAAATTTTAAAAAATCAGAGGCCAGTCCTCATCTACTGACATACACATCCATGACATATAATCAGAAAACTGTTTCTTTAGCGTAAATTGCAATAATCTGGGCCTAATCTAGTGTCCATAGTGTGTGGTTTTCTGTGACATATACAGTATGCCATCCAAAAACTCTTTCTTTAAGGCAAATTTAACTAATCTGGGCCTAATATAGTGTCCATATTCTGTGGGTTTCTGTGACATATACTGTCCTGCATCCGAAAACTGAGTTTGTATTGCAAATTCCAAAAATCTGGGCCTAATCTAGTGTCCATAGTGTGTTGTTTTCTGTGACATATACAGTACGCCATCCGAAAATACAGTTTCTTTAGGGAAAATTCTAATTATCTGGGCCTAATGTAGTGTCCATAGTGTGTGGCTTTCTATGACATATACAGTACACCATCGGAAAACTGTTTCTTTAGGGCAAATTTAAATAATCAGGGGCAAGGCCTCATCTACTGTCTCGGTAGTGTGTGCGTGTAATACACATCCGTGACATACACAGTACTCCATCTGAAAACTGTTTCTTTAGTGTAAATTTTAATAATCTGGGCCTAATCTAGTGTCCATAATGTGTTGTTTTCTGTGACATATACAGTACTCCATCCGAAAACTGTTTCTTTAAGGAAAATTCCAATAATGTGGGCCTAATCTACGATCCATAGTGTGTGGCTCTCTGTGACATATACAGTACACCATCGGAAAACTGTTTCTTTAGGGCAAATTTAAATAATCAGGGGCCAGTCCTCATCTACTTTCTCTGTAGTGTGTGCGTGTAATACACATCCGTGATATATACAGTACTCCATCAGAAAACTTTTTCTTTACAGTGAATTGCAATAATCTGGGCCTAATCTAGTTTCAATAGTGTGTGGCTTTCTTGTAAATTTAAGTTTTAGTGTGTGGCTTTCTGTGACATATACAGTACACCATCCGAAAACTCTTTCTTTAAGGCAAATTTAACTAATCTAGGCCTAATATAATGTCCATATTCTGTGTATTTCTGTGACATATACTGTCCTGCATCTGAAAACTGAGTTTGTATTGCAAATTTCAAAAATCTGGGCCTAAACTACTGTCCATAGTGTGTGGCTTTCTGTGACATATACAGTACGTCATCCATAAACCGTTTCTTTTGGGCAAATTTAACTAATCTGGGCCTAATATAGTGTCCATATTCAGTGGGTTTCTGTAACATATAATGTCCTGCATCAGAAAACTGAGTTTGTATTGCAGATTCCAAAAATCTGGGCCTAATCTAGTGTCCATAGTGTGTTGTTTTCTGTGACATATACAGTACTCCATCCGAAAACTGTTTCTTTAGGGCAAATTACAATAATCTGGGCCTAATCTAGTGTCTATATTCTGTGGGTTTCTGTGACATATACTGTACTGCATCAGAAAACTGAGTTTGTATTGCAAATTCCAATAATATGGGCCTAATCTACGGTCCATAATGTGGGGCTTTCTGTGACATATACAGTATGCCATCCAAAAACTGTTTCTTTAGGGCAAATTCAAATAATCTGGGCCTAATCTAGTGTCTATATTCTGTGTGTTTCTGTGACATATACTGTCCTGCATCCGAAAACTATGTCTTTAGCAGACAGTAAAACAATCTGCGCCACATCTAGTGACAAAATCATTAATATGAAGAAGGCGAGCACTAAGGGATGGGGAAGTGGGCGTGATACCGATGGTGCACGCAGAGGCCGTGGCCCTGGGCGCAATTAAACTGTGCCTGCTGCCAGTGGACCAGAAAAAAAAATATATCCACCGTACCCAGCTTTATGTCCAATTTAGCTGGGCGGCGCAGGACAACACTGTCCAAGTCGGACCAGTGCGAACAGTTGGTCGGTTGGATTGCTGAAGGAAATGCTTCCAGTCGGTTAAGCACCACCCTCTCTTCCACCAAGAGTCTGGTCAACCGAATCCTCACTCTGATCATCCTTCCTCCCACCATGGAGATTGCCAAATGAGTGATCCCACACTCGGATATTCTGAGGAGCTCGTTCCAGCGCCACTATTACATTTGGCCCTCGCGCCCAGCACGCTTAAGGAGGGACCTGAGACATTGTGCCCTGATTCCCAACCTCTTAAGCCTTCACAGTCTCAAAAAGATGACGGTGGTGAATGGCAATTATTCGTTCACGAGGTGGATGATGATGAGACACAGTTGTCAATCACTGAGGTTGTGGTTAGGTCAAGTCAGGAGGATGAGCAGAGTGAGGAAGTGAAAGAGGAGGTGGTTGACGATGAGGTCACTGACCCGTGCGAGGACAGCAGTACAGAGGGGGAGGGAGTGGGGTTGCAAAAGGGAGAAGTCGGCCCAAACTAAAAAGGCATGCAACCATTACACCAAGCACCCCCATGCGTAGGTGTTCTGCAGTATGGCGCTTTTTTTAGGAAATTTGAGACAACAAAAGAGTGGAAGTTTGCAACCTGTGCCGTACCAAAAGGAGCCGGGGCGTGAACACAAGCAACCTCACCACCACCAGCACGATCCACCACATGGCATCCAAGAACCCTAATAAGTCTACAATCTGCCTGGGTCCACAATCTGGGTCTGCGGTTCACACCATTTCCTCCTCTTCTCATGTGTTACGCACTGCTGGCCAATCCCCTGTTGAAGGCGCAGGCCCGGATTCCCCTCACCCTGCACCTGGACCTTCGCATGAACCATCATCAACAACATCCACTTCCCTGTCCCAGCGCAGCGTCTAAATGTCCATAACACAGTCATTTGAACGCAAGCGGAAGTACCCACCCACAGCTCATAACACTAAATGCGCAACTATCTAAATTACTGGCCCTTGATATGTTGCCATTTAGACTTGTGGACACTGAGGTCTTCCGCAGCCTGATATCGGTGGCCGTCCCTTGGTATGCAGTTCCCAGCTGCCACTATTTTTCACGGTGTGCCATGCCCGCCTTACACCAGCATATGTCCCAGAACATCGTGCCCTGACCAACGCAGTTACTGGGAAGGCCCACTTAACCACGGACACATGGACAAGTGCTGGTGGCCAGGGACTCTACATTTCCCTGACCACACACTGGGTGAATGTTGTAGAGGCCGGGAGTGAGTCGTACCCTGGGATAGCACAGGTGCTACCCATGCCCAGGATTGCGGGCCCTATGTCCATCAGGGTCTCTGCCAGCAGTTATGTTACTTGCTCCAACAACCCCCACTTCTCTTCCTCCACCACCTCCTCCTCCACTTCCACCTCCAACAGCAGTCAGACATCAGTCACTAGCTGGAAGCAGTGTAGCACTGCTGTGGGTAAGTGTCAACAGGCCGCGCTGAAGTTGATCTGCTAGGGGACAAACAGCACACTGCCGCAGAGCTGTGGCAGGGTAGAAGGGACCAGAAATAAAGCGATGAATCCAGCATCGAAGTTAGAAAAAACTGTGGGTTCCTTTATTCAGTATAGTACAGATCCATACAGTGACAGCATCACCTCAGTGTTCCAAATGAACGTCTACGCGTTTCGAACAAACATGTTCTTAGTCGTGACCGATCAGAAATCCAATTGGCCATGTCTATATAGGCTAGTCGCAACTTCTCCTCCCACCTCCAGGTGATAATTAGAAGGAGCTGATTGCAGCACACCCAAGGCACAGCCAATAGGAACAACTGAAATTAACATTGGTGCAAATATAACATCTATAAAAACCAAGTGAGTGCACATAAAAATATATATACTAGTCAGGCTCCTGGGTCCTAAACAGGAATGACAAAACATGCCAGTCTCCGAAAAAATTCAGCAAAGGCGAGACATTCGCAGAAAACATATATGACTTCCTGAAAAACCGCATGGTCTGAATAGTAGTTTACAATGTTAAAAACTGAAAAATGCAAATTAGACATGGCGAAAGTATCCTCATAGCTGCTTATCTGGATGAAACAACACAATAAGAATATATACAAGAGCACACCAGGAATGGACCAAATCCTATTAAAGATATATGAGTTCCTTTTTTTAAGTTCAAACCATTCAGATGTCTTGTTTTTAATCGTAGAATCCAAAAGGCCTCCCTTTGTATTAATCGTCTTTGGAAATCGCCCCCTCGAATAGAGGGAAAAACCCGCTCGATTCCAAAGGCAGAAAAAGTTTGTAAGCTCCTACCATGCATCGAAACAAAGTGCCTAGCAGCATTCGAAATATTGACATAGGAAGAAGTAGTAACTTAATAATTCAAATGTTCCAGGATTCTATTCTTTAAAGGGTTTCTGTCACCCCGCAAAACTCATTTTTTTTTTTTTGGATAGTTAGATTCCTCATAGTGCGATATAGGAGAATATAATGCTCTTACTTACTTTCATGCGGCCGATTCTTTATAAAACGAACTTTTATAATATATAAATGAGGGCTCTACCAGCAAGTAGGGCGTCTACTTGCTGGTAGCTGCTGCAGAAATCCGCCCCCTCGCCGTGTTGATTGACAGGGCCAGCCGTGATCTCCTCCTCCGGCCGGCCCTGTCAGTAATTCAAAAATCGCGTGCCTCGCGTCATTAGGCGCAGGCGCTCTGAGATGAGGAGGCTCGTATCCTCAGCACTCCCTCAGTGCGCCTGCGCCGATGACATCACCGAAAGAGAAGACGTCATCGGTGCAGGCGCACTGAGGGAGTGCTGAGGAGACGAGCCTCCTCATCTCAGAGCGCCTGCGCCTAATGACGCGAGGCGCGCGATTTTTGAATTACTGACAGGGCCGGCCGGAGGAGGAGATCACGGCTGGCCCTGTCAATCAACACGGCGAGGGGGCGGATTTCTGCAGCAGCTACCAGCAAGTAGACGCCCTACTTGCTGGTAGAGCCCTCATTTACATATTATAAAAGTTCGTTTTATAAAGAATCGGCCGCATGAAAGTAAGTAAGAGCATTATATTCTCCTATATCGCACTATGAGGAATCTAACTATCCCAACAAAAAAAAAAAGAGTTTTGCGGGGTGACAGAAACCCTTTAACCTTCTTGTGGTGCTTCCCACATAAAGAAGGTCACACTGAGTACATCTGATAACATAAATTACCCCAGTGGTATTGCAATTTATATAAGATTTAATAGAGAAGGTTGAGATATGTTCTGAATCCTCGAAGATTTTGGTGGGGACAACATAGCTGCAAGTTTTGCAGGGATGACTGCCGCACCGTGTGAACCCGGTGTATTTAAGCCAGGTGTTAGTCTGAGTTCTTTTCGAAGCTGATTTAACCACCTCCGGACCGCTGTATGCAGATTCGCGTTCCGGAGGTGGCAGCGCTGCGCACAATCACGCATATACGCGTCATCTCGCGAGACGCGAGATTTCGCTCCAAGCCGGCCCGCGCATGCGCATCGCGGGCCGGCAAAATTCAAAGAACAAGTTCGTCACCAGCCTGCCAGCAACGATCATTGGCTGGCAGGCTGGCGATTTTCAAAAAATCCAATCAAAAGTCATATAACAGATCATATTAGTAAATATGATCTGTTATATGGCTTGTCTGCTCCTGTGCTGGTCCTTTTCGTCGGTTGGATCCAGCAGAGGAGCAGACTGAACTGTGAGTACACCAACACTACACCTTAGCCCCAGATCACCCCCCTGCACCCCAATTAACCCTTTGATCACTCCTTTGATCGCCCCTGTCAATCACTAATGAAAGGAAAAAAAGTGATCAGTGTAAACTGTCACTTTTTTTTTTTCACTGGTATTGACTGTTAGGTTTTAGGGATAGTTTAGGCCCCTTGGTTAGGTAGTTAGCGTCAGTTAGCGCCCACCCCACCGCACCGCAGTCACTTTTATTCGCTGATTAGCGTATCGCTAATCAGCATTTGTACTTTTATAGTATCTGTAAGTGATCAAAACTGATCACGGTCAGATCTATAATAGTATTAGTGTCACTTTAGTTCGCCCTCCACCCAAAACGCAGTGTTTGCCCGATCAGGCCTGATCGGCCGCCCACACGTGCGTTCACCCACGCCCGCCCCACCGCAGTGACAAAAAATATATTTTTTTTGATCACTGCACATTCATTTTACACGCACTGCGGCGATAAAAAAATCAGTTTTGATATTTTTTATCAACCGCAGCGGCCTCTGGTACTTCGCTAGCCTCCCCTTTGTAAGACAGGTTTGCTTTTTTTCTTGGGTAGTCTCAGGGAATACCCCTAAATTTAGTAGTCCAAAATGTCAAACAGGGGGTATTCTTCTGAAGAGGCCTACAGGATTCTGACCCAGTCGGATGAGGAGTGGGAACCCTCATCTGACGAATCTAGCGGGTCAGAATATGAACCTGTAGAAAGCAGTGGCTCTCTGACCCAAAGTTCGGACGAGGAGGTTGAGGTCCCTGGCAGCACCAGGCGTACCCGGCCCCATGTCGCTAGACCACAGGTTATGCAGGATCCGCTTCAAGAGCAGCAGAGTGGGGCTGTCGCTGCCGGATCACGTGGTGAGGCATACACCAGCAGCGCAGCCCTCCCTGGACCTAGTACCAGCACTGCCGTACAACATGGTGACGTGGCGAGCACCAGAAGGGCAGTTGAAGCTGGTACGGTGGCACGTGCACTAGTTACAACGTCGCAGCCACCGCGCAGACAGGCCCGTAGAGCCCCTAGAATCCCTGAGGTGCTGAAACCAGTCCAAGTTTCCGAACTTAAAATTTTTTTGGGCCTTCTCCTCAACATGGGCCTGACAAAAAAGCATGAATTGCGGTCATATTGGTCCACGCACCCGATTCATCACATGCCCATGTTCTCTGCTGCTATGTCCAGGGCACGATTTGAGGCCATCCTCCGTTTCCTGCATTTTAGCGACAACACCACCTCCCGTCCCAGAGGCCACCCAGCTTTTGACCGCCTCCACAAAATTCGGCCCCTCATAGACCATTTCAACCAGAAATTTGCAGATTTGTATACCCCCGAGCAAAACATCTGCGTAGACGAGTCCCTAATACATTTTACCGGGCGCCTTGGCTTCAAACAATACATCCCAAGCAAGCGCGCCCGGTATGGGGTCAAATTGTATAAGCTCTGTGAAAGGGCCACAGGCTATACCCACAAATTTCGGATCTATGAGGGAAAAGATCAGACCCTGGAGCCGGTCGGTTGCCCTGACTACCTGGGGAGCAGTGGGAAGACAGTCTGGGACTTGGTGCCACCCTTATTCGGCAAGGGGTACCATCTTTATGTGGACAATTTCTACACAAGTGTGGCCCTCTTTAGGCATTTGTTTCTAGAACGGATTTGCGCCTGTGGCACCGCGCGAACTAGTCGCGTGGGCTTCCCCCAACGGCTTGTAACCACCCGTCTTGCAAGGGGGGAGAGGGCTGCCTTGTGTAACGAAGAACTGCTCGCGGTGAAATGGAGAGACAAGCGTGACGTTTACATGCTCTCCTCCATTCACGCAGACACGACAATCCAAATTGAAAGGGCAACCCGTGTCATTGAAAAGCCCCTCTCAGTCCACGACTATAATGCGCTCATGGGAGGGGTGGACTTCAATGACCAGATGTTGGCTCCCTATTTAGTTTCCCGCAGAACCAGACGCTGGTATAAGAAGGTGTCTGTATATTTAATTCAATTGGCGCTGTATAATAGTTTTGTTCTCTACAGTAAGGCTGGGAGAACACGATCCTTCCTCAAATTCCAGGAAGAGATCATCGAGAACCTCCTTTACCCAGGAGGTTCCGTGGCCCCATCCACCAGTGTAGTTAGCCGTCTACACGAGCGACATTTCCCCAGTGTCGTTCCTGGTACCTCAACCCAACCGTCACCCCGAAAAAGATGTCGTGTCTGTAGCAGGAGTGGAATAAGGCGTGACACCCGCTATTTCTGTCCTGACTGTCCTGACCACCCTGCCCTATGCTTTGGTGAGTGTTTCCGGAATTACCACACACAGGTACACCTAGCATAGGGATTGCATCTCACAGGACAGGCACACAGGGCTATTAGGGCCCTTTTACTCACAGCTACTGCAAACCTCTCCTTTCACCTGGGATAAAGTGCATAACGTACTTCGCCACATCTTTGGGCGATTTGCGCTTTGCACATTGTCCCATGGGGAAGGAGAGGTTTGTTCTATAAAGGTAAAAAAAACTACCGGTAAGTAAAAAAGTTAAAAAAGTTTAAAAAAGTTAATATGTTCTGTTCTAAAGTTAATAAAGTTATTGCGTTGCGGCCTGGTTTTTTCTTTTTTGTTTTGTTTTTTTTACCTTTCAGGTGGACCAACCGATCGACTAGCTGCAGCACTGATGTGCATTCTGACAGAAGCATTGCGCTGCTGTCAGATTACACGCAAGTCGGTGTATGCGGCGCTGCAAGACGAGATTTCTCCTCTGCAGTAAAAGATACGTTTGCCGAGGCATATGAGCTGAGGAGGTGGCGGTGTTCATATACTTTGGCAAACACTTTGTATATATAAAAAAAAAAATCCCGGCAATGATTTATTCATCCACATCGATTGATGTGAATGGAGAAATCGGGTTTGCCAGGGCATACGAGCTAAGTGGGTATGGATGTTGGGCGGAGCTCCTATGTCCTGGCAGACGCCTTTCCCCTCCTTTTTCTTTTTTTGGCAGAGATTTTTTCATCCACATTGACCGATGCGAATGAAGAAATCTGTGCCGTTCATTTTTTTCTTTCAGCCCAGAGGCTGAACGGAAAAAAAAAATCTCATTACCTGTATGCTCAATATAAGGAGAATAGCAAAACTCCTAATGCTGGGCATACATGTAATGATTGTGGAGACCCTCAAATGCCAGGGCAGTACAAACACCCCACAAATAACACCATTTTGGAAAGAAGACACCCCAAGGTATTCGCTGAGGGGCATATTTAGTCCATGAAAGATTGAAATTTTTGTCCCAAGTTAGCGGAAAGGGAGACTTTGTGAGAACAAAATCAAAAAAATCAATTTCCGCTAACGTGTGCCAAAATATTTTTTTTTCTATGAACTCGCCATGCCCCTCACGGAATACCTTGGGGTGTCTTCTTTCCAAAATGGGGTCACTTGTGGGGTAGTTATACTGCCCTGGCATTCTAGGGGCCAAAATGTGTGGTAAGGAGTTTGAAATCAAATTCTGTAAAAAATGACCTGTGAAATCCGAAAGGTGCTCTTTGGAATATGGGCCCCTTTGCCCACCTAGGCTGCAAAAAAGTGTCACACATCTGGTATCTCTGTATTCAGGAGAAGTTGAGGAATGTGTTTTGGGGTGTCTTTTTACATATACCCATGCTGGGTGAGAGAAATATCTTGGTCAAATGCCAACTTTGTATAAAAAAAATGGGAAAAGTTGTCTTTTGCCAAGATATTTCTCTCACCCAGCATGGGTATATGTAAAATGACACCCCAAAACACATTCCCCACCTTCTCCTGAGTACGGAGATACCAGATGTGTGACACTTTTTTGCAGCCTAGGTGGGCAAAGGGGCCCATATTCCAAAGAGCACCTTTCGGATTTCACAGGTCATTTTTTACAGAATTTGATTTCAAACTCCTTACCACACATTTGGGCCCCTAGAATGCCAGGGCAGTATAACTACCCCACAAGTGACCCCATTTTGGAAAGAAGACACCCCAAGGTATTCCGTGAGGGGCATGGCGAGTTCCTAGAATTTTTTATTTTTTGTCACAAGTTAGTGGAAAATGATGATTTTTTTATTTATTTTTTCATACAAAGTCTCATATTCCACTAACTTGTGACAAAAAATAAAAACTTCCATGAACTCACTATGCCCATCAGCGAATACCTTGGGGTCTCTTCTTTCCAAAATGGGGTCACTTGTGGGGTAGTTATACTGCCCTGGCATTCTAGGGGCCCAAATGTGTGGTAAGGAGTTTGAAATCAAATTCTGTAAAAAATGACGAGTGAAATCCGAAAGGTGCTCTTTGGAATATGGGCCCCTTTGCCCACCTAGGCTGCAAAAAAGTGTCACACATCTGGTATCTCTGTATTCAGGAGAAGTTGAGGAATGTGTTTTGGGGTGTCTTTTTACATATACCCATGCTGGGTGAGATAAATATCTTGGTCAAATGCCAACTTTGTATAAAAAAATGGGAAAAGTTGTCTTTTGCCAAGATATTTCTCTCACCCAGCATGGGTACATATAAAATGACACCCCAAAACACATTCCCCACCTTCTCCTGAGTACGGAGATACCAGATGTGTGACACTTTTTTGCAGCCTAGGTGGGCAAAGGGGCCCATATTCCAAAGAGCACCTTTCGGATTTCACAGGTCATCAAAAAAAAAAATCATCATTTTCCGCTAACTTGTGACAAAAAATAAAAAGTTCTATGAACTCACTATGCCCAACAGCGAATACCTTAGGGTGTGTACTTTCCGAAATGGGGTCATTTGTGGGGTGTTTGTACTGTCTGGGCATTGTAGAATCTCAGGAAACATGACAGGTGCTCAGAAAGTCAGAGCTGCTTCAAAAAGCGGAAATTCACATTTTTGTACCATAGTTTGTAAACGCTATAACTTTTACCCAAACCATTTTTTTTTTTACCCAAACATTTTTTTTTTATCAAAGACATGTAGAACAATAAATTTAGAGCAAAATTTATATATGGATCTCCTTTTTTTTAGCAAAATTTTACAACTGAAAGTGAAAAATGTCATTTTTTTGCAAAAAAATCGTTAAATTTCGATTAATAACAAAAAAAGTAAAAATGTCAGCAGCAATGAAATACCACCAAATGAAAGCTCTATTAGTGAGAAGAAAAGGAGGTAAAATTCATTTGGGTGGTAAGTTGCATGACCGAGCAATAAACGGTGAAAGTAGTGTAGGTCAGAAGTGTAAAAAGTGGCCTGGTCTTTCAGGGTGTTTAAGCACTGGGGGCTGAGGTGGTTAAATAATGAAGGGGACAGGGATGAAGCCAGCGTGGGAGACCGTCTGGCTGCCAATCTATAGCCATCCTGCAGTAAACCATGTAAAATATTGTCATCATATAGAATCGATATACATTCCGATACTACCCGTTTGACCTGCTGAAATTGATTACTGTAGGTAGGGATGAGCGAACCCGAACTGTATTTTGGGGTGTCCGTGACACGGACCCGAACCCGAACATTTTAGTAAAAGTCCGGGTTCGGGTTCGGTGTTCGTCGTTTTCTTGGCGCTTTTTGAAAGGCTGCAAAGCAGCCAATCAACAAGCGTCATACTACTTGCCCCACGAGGCCATCACAGCCATGCCTACTATTGGCATGGCTGTGATTGGCCAGTGCAGCATGTGACCCAGCCTCTATTTAGGCTGGAGTCACGTAGCGCCGCACGTCACTCTGCTGTGCTTAGTGTAGGGAGAGGTTGCAGCTGCGACGTTAGGGCGAGATTAGGCAGTGATTAACTCCTCTAAAACACTTAAGTCAGTGATCGATCTACAGCTGTGGATCATTGAACTGCTGCTATTCAATTGCTCACTGTTTTTAGGCTGCCCAGAGCGTTTTTCAGTCACTTTTTTCTGGGGTGATCGGCGGCCATTTTGTGGCTTGTGGTGCGCCAGCACAAGCTGCCACCAAGTCCATTTAACCATCAATAGTGTGGTTATTTTTTTTGCTATATCCTACATCAGGGGCAAGCTGTCACCAAGTCCATTTAACCATCAATAGTGTGGTTATTTTTTGGCTATATCCTACATCAGGGGCAAGCTGCCACCAAGTCCATTTAACCATCAATAGTGTGGTTATTTTTTTTGCTATATCCTACATCAGGGGCAAGCTGTCAGGAAGTCCATTTAACCATCAATAGTGTGGTTATTTTTTGGCTATATCCTACATCAGGGGCAAGCTGCCACCAAGTCCATTTAACCATCAATAGTGTGGTTATTTTTTGGCTATATCCTACATCAGGGCCAGCTGCCACCAAGTCCATTTAACCATCAATAGTGTGGTTATTTTTTTGCTATATCCTACATCAGGGGCAAGCTGTCACCAAGTCCATTTAACCATCAATAGTGTGGTTATTTTTTGGCTATATCCTACATCAGGGCCAGCTGCCACCAAGTCCATTTAACCATCAATAGTGTGGTTATTTTTTTGCTATATCCTACATCAGGGGCAAGCTGTCACCAAGTCCATTTAACCATCAATAGTGTGGTTATTTTTTGGCTATATCCTACATCAGGGGCAAGCTGCCACCAAGTCCATTTAACCATCAATAGTGTGGTTATTTTTTGGCTATAACCTACATCAGGGCCAGCTGCCACCAAGTCCATTTAACCATCAATAGTGTGGTTATTTTTTTGCTATATCCTACATCAGGGGCAAGCTGTCACCAAGTCCATTTAACCATCAATAGTGTGGTTATTTTTTGGCTATATCCTACATCAGGGCCAGCTGCCACCAAGTCCATTTAACCATCAATAGTGTGGTTATTTTTTTGCTATATCCTACATCAGGGGCAAGCTGTCACCAAGTCCATTTAACCATCAATAGTGTGGTTATTTTTTGGCTATATCCTACATCAGGGGCAAGCTGCCACCAAGTCCATTTAACCATCAATAGTGTGGTTATTTTTTTGCTATATCCTACATCAGGGGCAAGCTGTCACCAAGTCCATTTAACCATCAATAGTGTGGTTATTTTTTGGCTATATCCTACATCAGGGGCTTGGCTGTGCTTGCTATTTTATTGAGGGGTGAAATACAATTGCCAAAATAGCAGTACCCTAAATCTGGTGTTTCAGCTATGGCCAGCCAATTGTAATACTGTCTGCTGTCTGGCAAAGGATATATTTTTGTTCTGGGTTGAAATACAATTCCCAACTTAGCAATTTCCTAAATTAGTGGTTTCTGCTGTATCAGGCCTACTTTAAATCTATCCATAAAAGGGTATATTAGATTCAAGGTGCTGATAGGGTCATTCTCAATAACTTCACACACACGCTACTGTGCATATCCAAGTCTAATTCTGTCCGTAAACGTATACCTGTCACCCAGCGCCTAAATAATAGGCCTCAAATTTATATTCAGCTAAATCTGTGGTTATTGCTGTAGCTGGTCAAGTTATTTTGTGTCCGTCAAAGCACAGTTTTTGTTCTGGGTTGAAATACAATTCCCAACCTAGTAATTTCCTAAATTAGTGGTTTCTGCTGTATCAGGCCTACTTTAAATCTATCCCTAAAAGGGTATATTAGATTCAAGGTGCTGATAGGGTCATTCTCAATAACTTCACACACATGCTACTGTGCATATCCAAGTCTAATTCTGTCCGTAAACGTATACCTGTCACCCAGCGCCTAAATAATAGGCCTCAAATTTATATTCAGCTAAATCTGTGGTTATTGCTGTAGCTGGTCAAGTTATTTTGTGTCCGTCAAAGCACAGTTTTTGTTCTGGGTTGAAATACAATTCCCAACCTAGCAATTTCCTAAATTAGTGGTTTCTGCTGTATCAGGCCTACTTTAAATCTATCCATAAAAGGGTATATTAGATTCAAGGTGCTGATAGCGTCATTCTCAATAACTTCACACACACGCTACTGTGCATATTCAAGTCTAATTCTGTCCGTAAACGTATACCTGTCACCCAGCGCCTAAATAATAAGCCTCAAATTTATATTCAGCTATATCTGTGGTTATTGCTGTAGCTGGTCCAATTATTTTGTGTCCGTCAAAGCACAGTTTTTGTTCTGGGTTGAAATACAATTCCCAACCTAGCAATTTCCTAAATTAGTGGTTTCTGCTGTATCAGGCCTACTTTAAATCTATCCCTAAAAGGGTATATTAGATTCAAGGTGCTGATAGGGTCATTCTCAATAACTTCACACACACGCTACTGTGCATATCCAAGTCTAATTCTGTCCGTAAACGTATACCTATCACCCAGCGCCTAAATAATAGGCCTCAAATTTATATTCAGCTAAATCTGTCATTACTGCTGTGCCTGTATTAGTGTAATACGGTACCTAAATAGATAGCCAGATAGTGTTAGGTGTCTGTAAAAAAAGGCCTGAATTTGAATTCAATACATTGGGCCAAATAATATTTTTCTTATTGTGGTGAACGGTAACAATGAGGAAAACATCTAGTAAGGGACGCGGACATGGTCGTGGTGGTGTTAGTGGATCCTCTGGTGCTGGGAGAGGACGTGGCCATTCTGCCACAGCCACACGTCCTAGTGTACCAACTACCTCAGGTCCCAGTAGCCGCCAGAATTTACAAGGATATTTGGTGGGGCCCAATGCCGTTCTAAGGATGGTAAGGCCTGAGCAGGTACAGGCATTAGTCAATTGGGTGGCCGACAGTGGATCCAGCACGTTCACATTATCTCCCACCCAGTCTTCTGCAGAAAGCGCACAGATGGCGCATGAAAACCAAGCCCATCAGTCTGTCACATCACCCCCATGCATACCAGGGAAACTGTCTGAGCCTCAAGTTATGCAGCAGTCTCTTATGCTGTTTGAAGACTCTGCTGGCAGGGTTTCCCAAGGGCATCCACCTAGCCCTTCCCCAGCGGTGGAAGACATAGAATGCACTAACGCACAACCACTTATGTTTCCTGATGATGAGGACATGGGAATACCAACTCAGCACGTCTCTGATGATGACAAAACACAGGTGCCAACTGCTGCGTCTTTCTGCAGTGTGCAGACTGAACAGGAGGTCAGGGATCAAGACTGGGTGGAAGACGATGCAGGGGACGATGAGGTCCTAGACCCCACATGGAATGAAGGTCGTGCCACTGACTTTCACAGTTCGGAGGAAGAGGCAGTGGTGAGCGAGCCAACAGCGTAGCAAAAGAGGGAGCAGTGGGCAAAAACAGAACACCCGCCGCCAAGAGACTCCGCCTGCTACTGACCGCCGCCATCTGGGATCGAGCACCTCAAAGGCAGCTTTAAGGAGTTCCCTGGCATGGCACTTCTTCAAACAATGTGCTGACGACAAGACCCGAGTGGTTTGCACGCTGTGCCATCAGAGCCTGAAGCAAGGCATTAACGTTCTGAACCTTAGCACAACCTGCATGACCAGGCACCTGCATGCAAAGCATGAACTGCAGTGGAGTAAACACCTTAAAAACAAGGAAGTCACTCAGGCTCCCCCTGCTACCTCTTCTGCTGCTGCCGCCTCGGCCTCTTCTGCTGCTGCCGCCTCGGCCTCTTCCTCCGCCTCAGGAGGAACGTTGGCACCTGCCGCCCAGCAAACATGGGATGTACCACCAACACCACCACCTGCGTCACCAAGCATCTCAACCATGTCACACGGCAGCGTTCAGCTCTCCATCTCACAAACATTTGAGAGAAAGCGTAAATTCCCACCTAGCCACCCTCGATCCCTGGCCCTGAATGCCACCATTTCTATACTACTGGCCTATGAAATGCTGTCATTTAGGCTGGTGGACACAGACAGCTTCAAACAGCTCATGTCGCTTGCTGTCCCACAGTATGTTGTTCCCAGCCAGCACTACTTCTCCAAGAGAGCCGTGCCTTCCCTGCACAACCAAGTATCCGATAAAATTAAGTGTGCACTGCGCAACGCCATCTGTGGCAAGGTCCACCTAACCACAGATACGTGGACCAGTAAGCACGGCCAGGGACGCTATATCTCCCTAACTGCACCCTGGGTAAATGTAGTGGCGGCTGGGCCCCAGGCGGAGAGCTGTTTGGCGCACGTCCTTCCGCCGCCAAGGATCGCAGGGCAACATTCTTTGCCTCCTGTCTCCTCCTCCTCCTACTCAGCTTCCTCGTCCTCTTCTTCCACCTGCTCATCCAGTCAGCCACACACCTTCACCACCAACTTCAGCACAGCCCGGGGTAAACGTCAGCAGGCCATTCTGAAACTCATATGTTTGGGGGACAGGCCCCACACCGCACAGGAGTTGTGGCGGGGTACAGAACAACAGACCGACGAGTGGTTGCTGCCAGTGAGCCTCAAGCCCGGCCTGGTGGTGTGCGATAATGGGCGAAATCTCGTTGCAGCTCTGGGACTAGCCGGTTTGACTCACATCCCTTGCCTGGCGCATGTGCTGAATTTGGTGGTGCAGAAGCTCATTCACAACTACCCCGACATTTCAGAGCTGCTGAATAAAGTGCGGGCCGTCTGTTCGCGCATCCGGCATTCGCAACCTGCCGCTGCACGCCTGTCTGCGCTACAGCGTAACTTCGGCCTTCCCGCTCACCGCCTCATATGCGACGTGCCCACCAGGTGGATCTCCACCTTGCACATGCTGGACAGACTGTGCGAGCAGCAGCAGGCCATAGTGGAGTTTCAGCTGCAGCACGCACGGGTCAGTCGCACTGCGGAACAGCACCACTTCACCACCAATGACTGGGCCTCCATGCGAGACCTGTGTGCCCTGTTGCGCTGTTTCGAGTACTCCACCAACATGGCCAGTGGCGATGACGCCGTTATCACCGTTACAATACCACTTCTATGTCTCCTTGAGAAAACACTTAAAGCGATGATGGAAGAGGAGGTGGCCCAGGAGGAGGAGGAGGAAGAGGGGTCATTTTTAGCACTTTCAGGCCAGTCTCTTCGAAGTGACTCAGAGGGAGGTTTTTTGCAACAGCAGAGGCCAGGTACAAATGTGGCCAGACAAAGCCGACTACTGAAGGACGAGGATGAGGAGGAGGTGGAGGAGGATGAGGATAAGGCATGTTCACAGCGGGGTGGCACCCAACGCAGCTCGGGCCCATCACTGGTGCGTGGCTGAGGGGAAACGCAGGATGATGACGATACGCCTCCCACAGAGGACAGCTTGTCCTTACCTCTGGGCAGCCTGGCACACATGAGCGACTACATGCTGCAGTGCCTGCGCAACGACAGCAGAGTTGCCTACATTTTAACGTGTGCAGACTACTGGGTTGCCACCCTGCTGGATCCACGGTACAAAGACAATGTGCCCACCTTACTTCCTGCACATGAGCGTGATAGGAAGATGCGCGAGTACAAGCGCACGTTGGTAGACGCGCTACTGAGAGCATTCCCAAATGTCACAGGGGAACTAGTGGAAGCCCAAGGCGAAGGCAGAGGAGGAGCAAGAGGTCGCCAACGCAGCTGTATTACGGCCAGCTCCTCTGAGGGCAGGGTTAGCATGGCAGAGATGTGGAAAAGTTTTGTCACCACGCCACAGCTAACTGCACCACCACCTGATACGGAACGTGTTAGCAGGAGGCAACATTTCACTAACATGGTGGAACAGTACGTGTGCACACCCCTCCACGTACTGACTGATGGTTCGGCCCCATTTAACTTCTGGGTCTCCAAATTGTCCACGTGGCCAGAGCTAGCCTTTTATGCCTTGGAGGTGCTGGCCTGCCCGGCGGCCAGCGTTTTGTCTGAACGTGTATTCAGCACGGCAGGGGGGCGTCATTACAGACAAACGCAGCCGTCTGTCTACAGCCAATGTGGACAAGCTGACGTTCATAAAAATGAACCAGGCATGGATCCCACAGGACCTGTCCATCCCTTGTGCAGATTAGACATTGACTACCTCCCCTTAACCATATATTATTGTACTCCAGGGCACTTCCTCATTCAATCCTATTTTTATTTTCATTTTACCATTATATTGCGGGGCAACCCAAAGTTGAAGGAACCTCTCCTCTGTCTGGGTGCCGGGGCCTAAAAATATCTGACAGTGGCCTGTTCCAGTGGTGGGTTACATGAAGCCTGATTCTCTGCTATGACATGAAGACTGATTCTCTGCTGAGTCGCTGACATGAAGCCTGTATCTCTGTTATAGGACCTCTCTCCTCTGTCTGGGTGGCGGGGCCTAAATTATATGACAATGGACTGTTCTAATGTTGGGTGACGTGAAGCATGATTCTCTACTATGACATGAAGACTAGTGATGAGCGGCAGGGGCAATATTCGAATTTGCGATATTTCGCGAATATTTGTGCGAATATTCGCCATTTATTCGAGAATTTGCGAATTCATGATCTCCAGGCATTATTTTTTTGATTGCGAAAATGCGCATAAAATTTGCATAAAAAATTCGCAATTACGAATATATTTAGCCATATTCTAAATATTCGCGAATTCTCGAAGTGCCGATATTCGCGATTAAAATTTGCAATTCGAATATTCGTGATCAATACTAATGAAGACTGATTCTCTGCTGACATCAAGCCAGATTCTATGTTATGGGACCTCTCTCCTCTGCCTGGGTGTCGGGGCCTAAATATCTGACAATGGACTGTTCCAGTGTTGGGTGACGTGAAGCCTGATTCTCTGCTATACATGAAGACTGATTCTCTGCTGACATGAAGCCAGATTCTCTGCTATGGGACCTCTCTCCTCTGCCTGGGTGCCTGGGCCTAAATATCTGACAATGGACTGTACCAGTGTTGGGTGACGTGAAGCATGATTCTCTGCTATGACATGAAGACTGATTCTCTGCTGACATGAAGCCTGAATCTCTGTTATGGGACCTCTCTCCTCTGCCTGGGTGCCGGGGCCTAAATATATGACAATGGACTGTTCCAGTGTTGGGTGACGTGAAGCCTGATTCTCTGCTTTGACATGAAGACTGATTCTCTGCTGACATGAAGCCAGATTCTATGTTATGGGACCTCTCTCCTCTGCCTGTGTGCCGGGGCCTAAATATCTGACAATGGACTGTTCCAGTGGTGGGTGACGTGAAGCCTGATTCTCTGCTATGACATGAAGACTGATTCTCTGCTGACATGAAGCCAGAGTCTCTTTTATGGGACCTCTCTCCTCTGCCTGGGTGCCGGGGCCTAAATATATGACAATGGACTGTACCAGTGTTGGGTGACGTGAAGCCTGATTCTCTGCTATGACATGAAGCCAGATTCTCTGCTATGGGACCTCTCTCCAATTGATATTGGTTAATATTTATTTATTTTATTTTTATTTTTATTCATTTCCCTATCCACATTTGTTTGCACGGGATTTAACTACATTTTGCTGCCTTTTGCAGCCCTCTAGCCCTTTCCTGGGCTGTTTTACAGCCTTTTTAGTGCCATAAAGTTAGGGTCCCCATTGACTTCAATGGGGTTTGGGTTCGGGACGAAGTTCGGGTCGGGTTCGGATCCCGAACCCGAACATTTCCGGGAAGTTCGGCCGAACTTCTCGAACCCGAACATCCAGGTGTTCGTTCAACTCTACTGTTGGCTCTTAAGATCGCATTCCCAGAGACTGGTTTATGGTAAGTAGTTGTATGTATATTCGACCAGGGGATGCCCGTAAGAGTTAAATCGAGAAAATTTATCGTAAACCTATCCTGCGAATAAGTAAATCTCAGATTATAAGGATTGTCGTTGAGGTAGCGCATAAAATCAGGTTTGGCAGGCACATCGCCGCTCCAAATGATGAGCAAATCATCGATGTACCTGCCATACCAATCCAATGCTGCTGCAAAAAAGTTATCCGTGGTATATACACTCACCTAAAGAATTATTAGGAACACCATACTAATACGGTGTTGGACCCCCTTTTGCCTTCAGAACTGCCTTAATTCTACGTGGCATTGATTCAACAAGGTGCTGATAGCATTCTTTAGAAATGTTAGCCCATATTGATAGGATAGCATCTTGCAGTTGATGGAGATTTGAGGGATGCACATCCAGGGCACGAAGCTCCCATTCCATCACATCCCAAAGGTGCTCTATTGGGTTGAGATCTGGTGAGTGTGGGGGCCATTTTAGTACAGTGAACTCATTGTCATGTTCAAGAAACCAATTTGAAATGATTCGAGCTTTGTGACATGGTGCATTATCCTGCTGGAAGTAGCCATCAGAGGATGGATACATGTTCTCATTCTGTTTACGCCAAATTCGGACTCTACCATTTGAATGTCTCAAAAGAAATCGAGACTCATCAGACCAGGCAACATTTTTCCAGTCTTCAACAGTCCAATTTTGGTGAGCTCGTGCAAATTGTAGCCTCTTTTTCATATTTGTGGTGGAGATGAGTGGTACCCGGTGGGGTCTTCTGCTGTTGTAGCCCATCCGCCTCAAGGTTGTGCGTGTTGTGGCTTCACAAATGCTTTGCTGCATACCTCGGTTGTAACGAGTGGTTATTTCAGTCAACGTTGCTCTTCTATCAGCTTGAATCAGTCGGCCCATTCTCCTCTGACCTCTAGCATCCACAAGGCATTTTTGCCCACAGGACTGCCGCATACTGGATGTTTTTCCCTTTTCACAGCATTCTTTGTAAACCCTAAAAATGGTTGTGCGTGAAAATCCCAGTAACTGAGCAGATTGTGAAATACTCAGACCGGCCCGTCTGGCACCAACAACCATGCCACGCTCAAAATTGCTTAAATCACCTTTCTTTCCCATTCTGACATTCAGTTTGGAGTTCAGGAGATTGTCTTGACCAGGACCACACCCCTAAATGCATTGAAGCAACTGCCATGTGATTGGTTGACTAGATAATTGCAATAATGAGAAATAGAACAGGTGCTCCTAATAATTCTTTAGTGAGTGTATATACCTTTCTTCCCAGTACGACATGGTTAGATTCGCTAGGGAAGGGGAAAATTTGGCCCCCATCGAAACTCCCCATATTTGCAGAAAGAACAAGCCGTCAAAAGAAAAATAGTTATGAGTCAATAAAAATTCAGTGACTTCTACAACATAATCTATGTAATATGGCTCATGGCAGCTGTACTTGTGCAAATGAAATTCTAATGCGAATAAAGCCACGCTGTGAGGGATAGAAGGGTCAAGCGATGAAACATCACTAGTAAGCCAGGTGAAACTGGAAGACCACTCTTTCTGATAAAAACTTCTTAAGATGTCTCCAGTGTCTTTAATGTAACTTGGCGCTCGTTTGACAAGGGGCTGTAAAATCGCATCTAACCACTTTCCCAATTTTTCGGTCAGGGAGCCTATGCCAGAGACAATAGGCCGCAGTGGGGGTGGATTTAACCCCTTATGAATTTTGTGTAAGGCATGTATGATGGGTGTTATGGGTGACTCCACCTGTAGGTACAAAAATTGTTTATGGCTAAAATAGCCTAAATCCTTGCCCTTGTTTAAAAGAGCAAGGTATTGTGCCTTGTTTAACTGTTTATAGGTGGAGGTATCCAGAACAATATCCATCATTTGTTGCTCATAAACCATTTTATTCAATACCACCACTGCGCCCCCCTTGTCTGCCATTTTTACAATGATATTCTCTTTGTCTTTTAGTTCAAGAAGAGCATTTCTTTGGGATTTGGACAGATTGTTTCGTTGGGAGCTAGCTTCTCTTTGAACAGAGAGAAGCCTTTTTTCGACCACCTCTTGGAAAAGGTCCATTCCTGGTGTACGTGAATTCAGAGGGTAGAATCGCGTGTTCCCGGTTCGAAAATCCAGAACCTCGGAAGTCGCAGTGCTACCATCATAGTCTGACTGGAGCTCGATCAAATTGACTAGGGACAATTGTTCAGTAAAGGACATACTAGTAAATTCAATACATTGTTGTGGAAGTGAGAATTGGTTTTACATGTTCTCAGACCCATGAAAATGTCTCTTGACCGTAAGGTCTCTAATAAATTTGTTGATGTCCATGAGAGTTGAAAATAAATCAAAATCATGGGTCGGAGCAAAATTCTAACCAAGTCTCAATATGTAAATTTGATTATCAGTTAACAGTTCGTCTGACAGATTGATAACTTCAAAATCATTGGCAGTCCCCGCAATGGGGTTCATTTCTTGTGATGCAGCGTAGCCATGGTATGCGGCTTTACTGTGTTTGCGGCCCCCTCTTCTGGGTCTTTTTTGAAATTTTATCACCTTTGCCTTTATTTTTCGATTTTTTGTAATACGAAATTTTGTTAGACGGGATATCAGCTTCATGTTCGGTCGAGGGGTCATCATGTTCAGAAATGGATTGCAAATATTCTGATTCTGAAGAAAAGCTGACAGTCCGAGTTCTGGACGGAGACTTGTGTTTGTTTTTCGATTTTTTGAGAATGGGTCTTGGTGTATTGCGCATTTGCTCTCTCCTCCCCCACTCATACACTTGTTTGTGATGATAATCGTATAAGTTTCTATGAAACTTTCTATGCTTAATTTCAGTCATACTTTCTTCAAGTTGACAAACTGAAGTGGCGATTTTTAGTTGTAGGGCTTCATACTCAGGGAGAGATTCATATCTTTTGAAATTCAATTTACACTCATCTATTTCCATTTTTAAGACTGGAACAACACTTTTACTGACTGCTCACTCAAATTGATGTATCTGATTGTTGAACAGGAGGGTCTCAAGCTTACAAATGGAAATAGATGAGTGTAAATTGAATTTCAAACAATATGAATCTCTCCCTGAGTATGAAGCCCTACAACAAAAAATTGTCACTTCAGTTTGTGAACTTGAAGAAAGTATAACTGAAATTAAGCATAGAAAGTTTCAGAGAGACTTATACGATTATCATCACAAACAGGTGTATGAGTGGGGGAGGAGAGAGCAAATGCGCAATACACTGTGGTAATGTGAACAGTGCTGGAAGGTGTGTTGTCCCACTTCAGGTACCTCAGATGGGTGAGACAGATAAAATCCAGAGAGTGGCAGTAGTCTCAGCAAAGCATAGTTTGCTGAGACATTTCTGTATACATTTTCTGGGCTGGATTTTACTTGGACTGGTGGTTAGGCTTGGTAGAGGGAGTTCCCAGTCCACACCCTTCCATTACGGGTTTTCCTTTCTACCTGAGGTGATCGCAGGTGAGGCCTGCTGTAATCAGGCTGGCATAAAGTGCCTCAGAGTAGGTCAGTCTGAGGAGGGAGAGCAAGACTGTTTTTGTGAAGCAGAGGCTCTGTGTGTGGTCTCAGTCAGGAGGACTGAGGGGCCACAAGGCTTTGAATAGCCCGAGGTTTGGAGGACCTAGCGACACCTAGAGAACGAGGGTTGCACGCCCAGCGTCTGGAGGACTACTGGGCCACACTCCCCCAAAAGGTACTGGAGTTGCCACAGCCTGGAGGCTGCAGTATTAATGTTGGCTGAGGAAAGCCGCATATGTTGTCCATGTGTGAACTGAGCTCTATGAGTGAGGTAGGGACGTATTTTGTTTAGGTAAAGCCTAGACGGGCAGGAGTTTATTTGTGTTTTATGTGTTGGCGGTGCGGGAACCTCACCCCACCCAATGATGTATAACTGGACTATCCTTTATAAGAAGACTGTCAAAATAAATGCACAGTTTGGACATGAAAATCCGTTGTCTGGTGAGATATCTGTGAGTGTGACCCCCTCAAAAGAGACGATCCCTTACAACACCAAGATTCAGATATATTGGGCAGACTAGATGGGCCAAATGGTTCTTATCTGCCGACACATTCTATGTTTCTATGTTTCTAAGACCCATTCTCAAAAAATCTAAAAATAAACACAAGTCTCCGTCCAGAACTCGGACTGTCAGCTTTCCTTCAGAATCGTAATATTTGCAATCCAATTCTGAACATGATGACCCCTCGACCGAACATAGTAACATAGTACATAAGGCCGAAAAAAGACATGTGTCCATCCAGTTCGGCCTGTTATAACATGAAGCTAATATCCCGTCTAACAAAATTTCGTATTACAAAAAATCGAAAAATAAAGGCAAAGGTGATAAAATTTCAAAAAACGACCCAGAAGAGTGGGCCGCAAAAACAGGAAAGCCGCATACCATGGCTATGCGGCATCACAAGAAATGAACCCCATTGCGGGGACTGCCAATGATTTTGAAGTTATCAATCTGTCAGACGAACTGTTAACTGATAATCAAATTGACATATTGAGACTTGGTTAGAATTTTGCTCCGACCCATGATTTTGATTTATTTTCAACTCTCATGGACATCAACAAATTTATTAGAGACCTTACGGTCAAGAGACATTTTCATGGGTCTGAGAACATGTCCAACCAATTCTCAAATCCACAACAATGTAATGAATTTACTAGTATGTCTTTTACCGAACAATTGTCCCTAGTCAATTTGATCAAGCTCCAGTCAGACTATGATGGTAGCACTGCGACTTCCGAGGTTCTGGATTTTCAAACCGGGAACACGCGATTCTACCCTCTGAATTCACGTACACCAGGAATGGACCTTTTCCAAGAGGTGGTCGAAAAAAGGCTTCTCTCTGTTCAAAGAGAAGCTAGCTCCCAACGAAACAATCTGTCCAAAACCCAAAGAAATACTCTTCTTGAACTAAAAGACAAAGAGAATATCATTGTAAAAATGGCAGACAAGGGGGGCGCAGTGGTGGTATTGAATAAAATGGTTTATAAGCAACAAATGATGGATATTGTTCTGGATACCTTCACCTATAAACAATTAAAAAACGATCCAATTGTCGATTTCCAGGCACAATACCTTGCTCTTTTAAACAAGGGCAAGGATTTAGGCTATTTCAACCATAAACAAAAGTCACCCATAACACCCATCATCCATGCCTTACCCAAAATTCATAAGGGGTTAAATCCACCCCCACTGCGGCCTATTGTCTCTGGCATAGGCTCCCTGACCGAAAAATTAGGAGAGTGGTTAGATGCGATTTTACAGCCCCTTGTCAAACGAGCGCCAGGTTACATTAAAGACACTGGAGACATCTTAAGAAGTTTTTATCAGAAAGAGTGGTCTTCCAGTTTCACCTGGCTTACTATTGATGTTTCATCGCTTTACCCTTCTATCCCTCACAGCGTGGCTTTATTCGCATTAGAATTAAATTTGCACAAGTATAGCTGCCTTGAGCCATATTACATAGATTATGTTATAGAAGTCACAGAATTTTTATTGACTCATAACTATTTTTCTTTTGACGGCTTGTTCTTTCTGCAAATACGGGGAGTTTCGATGGGGGCCAAATTTTCCCCTTCCCTAGCGAATCTAACCATGTCGTACTGGGAAGAAAGGTATATATATACCACGGATAACCCTTTTGCAGCAGCATTGGATTGGTATGGCAGGTACATCGATGATTTGCTCATCATTTGGAGCGGCGATGTGCCTGCCATTCCTGATTTTATGCGCTACCTCAACGACAATCCTTATAATCTGAGATTTACCTTTTCGCAGGATAGGTTTACGATTAATTTTCTCGATTTAACTCTTACGGGCATCCCCTGGTCGAATATACATACAACTACTTACTGTAAACCAGTCTCTGGGAATGCGATTTTAAGAGCCAACAGCGATCATCCTATACATACTATTAAGTCTATTCCAGTAGGAGAGATGTTGCATGCCAGTAGAAGTTGCAGTGATGATACGACCTTCACATTGGAATGCCGACTCATCACATCACGATTACTAGTAAGGGGTTATCCTACCTGGATGATCAAGAAAGCTGAAAAAATAGCACAGACGAAAAATCATAAAACATAACTTTTTGGGAGAGATGATAAGGCAGGGAAGGAAGGAAACACAGCGGGTGTGAAAGATCGCATTAATCCACCTACTTTGGTTCTTACCTACAATAATCAATTTCAGCAGGTCAAACGGGTAGTATCGGAATGTATATCGATTCTATATGATGACGATATTTTACATGGTTTACTGCAGGATGGCTATAGAGTGGCAGCCAGACGGTCTCCGACGCTGGCTTCATCCCTGTCCCCTTCATTATTTAAATCAGCTTCGAAAAGAACTCAGACCAACACCTGGCTTAAATACACCAGGTTCACACGGTGCGGCAGTCATCCCTGCAAAACTTGCAGCTATGTTGTCCCCACCAAAATCTTCGAGGATTCAGAACATATCTCAACCTTCTCTATTAAATCTTATATAAATTGCAATACCACTCGGGTAATTTATGTTATCAGATGTACTCAGTGTGACCTTCTTTATGTGGGAAGCACCACAAAAAGGTTAAAGAATAGAATCCTGGAACATTTGAATTATGTTACTACTTCTTCCTATGTCAATATTTTGAATGCTGCTAGGCACTTTGTTTCGATGCATGGTAGGAGCTTACAAACTTTTTCTGCCTTTGGAATCGAGCGAGTTTTTCTCTCTATTCGAGGGGGCGATTTCCAAAGGCGATTAATGCAAAGGGAGGCCTTTTGGATTCTACGATTAAAAACAAGACATCCGAATGGTTTGAACTTAACCACTTCCCATCTGGGCCCTTTGCCCCCTTCCTGACCAGGCCAAATTTTGCAAAACTGACATATCTCACTTTATGTGGTAATAACTTTGGAACGCCTTTATTTATCCAAGTCATTCAGAGATTGTTTTCTCGTGACACATTGTACTTCATGATAGTCATAAATTTGAGTCAAAATATTTCACCTTTATTTATGAAAAAATCCCAAATTTACTCAAAAATTTGAAAAATTCGCAATTTTCTAAATTTCAATTTCTCTTCTTTTAAAACAGAAAGTGATACCTCATAAAATATTTATTACTTAACATTCCCCATATGTCTACTTTATGTTGGCATCATTTTGGAAATGTCATTTTATTTTTTTAGGACGTTAGAAGGCTTAGAAGTTTAGAAGCAATTCTTCAAATTTTTAAGAAAATTGCCAAAACCCACTTTTTAAGGACCAGTTCAGGTATGAAGTCACTTTGTGGGGCCTACATAGTGGATACCCCAATAAATGACCCCATTGTAGAAACTACACCCCTCAAGGTATTCAAAACCGATTTTACAAACTTTGTTAACCCTTTAGGCGTTCCACAAGAATTAAAGGAAAATGGAGATCAAATTTTTAAATTTCACTTTTTTGGCAGATTTTCCATTTTAATCAATTTTTTTCTTTAACACATCGATGGTTAACAGCCAAACAAAACTCAATATTTATTACCCAGATTCTGCGGTTTACAGAAACACCCCACATGTGGTCATAAACTGCTGTATGGGCACACGGCAGGGCACAGAAGAAAAGGAACACCGTATGGTTTTTAGATGCCATGTCCCATTTGAAGCCCCCTGATGCACCCTTACAGTAGAAACTCCCAAGAAGTGACCCTATTTTGGAAACTAGGGGATAAGGTGCCAGTTTTATTAGTACTATTTTTGGGTACATATGATTTTTTGATCATTCATTATAACACTTTATGGGGCAAGGTGACCAAAAAATTGGTTGTTTTAGCACAGTTTCTATTTATTTATTTTTACAGCGTTCACCTGAGGGGTTCAGTCAAGTGACATTTTTATAGAGCAGATTGTTACGGACTTGGCGATACCTAATATGTATACTTTTTCTCATTTATTAAAGTTTTACACAATAATAGCATTTTTGAAACCAAAAAATTATGTTTTAATGTGTCCATGTTCTGAGAGCTACAGTTTTTTTATTTTTTCAGAGATTTTCTTATGTAGGGGCTCATTTTTTGCGGGATGAGGTGATGGTTTAATTGGTACCATTTTGTGGGACATACGCGTTTTTGATCACTTGGTGTTGCACCATTTGTGATGCAAGGTGACAAAAATTGCTTGTTTTGACTCAGTTTTTTTTTTTTTTTTTTTTTTACGGTGTTCACCCGAGGGGTTAGGTCATGTGATATTTTTATAGAGCTGGTTTTTACGGACGCGGCAATACCTAATATGTATACTTTTTTTTATTTGTTTCACTTTAACACAATAATAGCATTTTTGAAACCAAAAAAATGATGTTTTAGTGTCTCCATGTTCTAAGAGCTATAGTTTTTTTATTTTTTGAGAGATTTTCTTATGTAGGGGCTCATTTTTTGCGGGATGAGGTGACGGTTTTATTGGTACTATTTTGTGGGACATACGCGTTTTTGATCACTTGGTGTTGCACCTTTTGTGATGCAAGGCGACAAAAATTGCTTGTTTTGACACAGTTTTTTTTTTTTTTTTTTTTTACGGTGTTCACCCGAGGGGTTAGGTCATGTGATATTTTTATAGAGCTGGTTTTTACGGACGCGGAAATACTAAATATGTCTATTTTATTTTATTTTTTCCATTTTTAATTTTTTTTTTTATTCCTTACTTGGGATTTTTTTTTTTTTTACATGTGAAACTTTTTTTTATTTTATTTTTTCAACCCTTTATTTTATTTTTATTTTATTTTACACTTTTCGTCCCCCATAAGGTCATACAAGACCTCTGGGGGACATTTGCTTCACTTTTTCATTTTTTTTTCACTGTTGATTTCTCCTGTAACTGGGGCTGACATAGTAGCCCCAGTTACAGGACAAATGCACCCCTAGAGAGGCTGTACAGCAGCAATACAGCGCTGTACAGCCTCAGAGCAGGGCTGATCGAGGTCTCTGAGAGACCTCACACAGCCCCTGCACACTCTGGTCACATGACCGCCGGGCCGGAACAGGAAGCGCACAGCGCTTCCTGCTCTGCAGACACAGCGCTCGGTGAGCGCTGTGTCTGCAGCGATCGTGAAGGCAGGGACACCTGGGAACTGTCCCTGCCTTGTGTTAGGGTTGCCCTGCTGTCACTGACAGCGGGCAACCCGATCAGCAGCTGCACGATTAGCGTGCAGCTGCTGTTTTTGAAAAGACGTTTTAAAACGTGCATTAGGAGATAGACGTCCACCCATAGGACGTTTATATCCTATGGGCGGACGTAAAGCGGTTAAAAAAGGAACTCGTGTATCTTTATTAGGATTTGGTCCATTCCTGGTGTGCTCTTATATATATTCCTATTGTGTTGTTTCATCCAGATTAGCAGCTATGAGGATACTTTCGCCATGTCTAATTTGCATTTTTCTGTTTTTAACATTGTAAACTACTATTCAGACCATGCGGTTCTTCAGGAAGTCATATATGTTTTCTGCGAATGTCTCGCCTTTGCTGAATTTTTTTCGGAGACTGGCATGTTTTGTCATTCCTGATTAGGACCCAGGAGCCTGACTAGTATATATATTTTTATGTGCACTCACTTGGTTTTTATAGATGTTATATTTGCACCAATGTTAATTTCAGTTGTTCCTATTGGCTGTGCCTTGGGTGTGCTGCAACCAGCTCCTTCTAATTATCACCTGGAGGTGGGAGGAGAGGTTGCGACTAGCCTATATAGACATGGCCAATTGGATTTCTGATCGGTCACGACTAAAAACATGTTTGTTCGAAACACGTAGACGTTCATTTGGAACACTGAGGTGATGCTGTCAATGTATGGATCTGTACTATACTGAATAAAGGAACCCACAATATTTTCTAACTTTGATGCTGGATTCATTGCTTTATTTCTACTATTTCACGGTCTTACCAAGGTCTCTGTGCAATAAGGAAGTCGACACAAGGGATAGAGGCAGCAGGTGAGCTTGACATTGTTTACAATACAAGGGACCAGACCGAGCTGTGGATCTTGCCACTAAACCTACAAACAGGCATGGTTGTGTCTGATAATGGCCGTAACTTTGTCGCGGCTTTGCAGCTCGGCATCCTGACAAACATCCCATGGCTAGCGCATGTCTTAAACTTAATCGTTTAGCTGTTTATCAAAATTTAGCCCACAATTTGCCAGAGCTACTAGTGAAGGCACGCCGCGTGTGTGCCCATTTCCGCAAGTCGTCCACAGCTTCAGCCAGTCTGTCAATGCTGCAGCAGCGCTTGCAGCTTCCAGCTCACCGACTGTTGTGCGACGCGAGCACGCGCTGGAACTCTACATTCCACATGTTGGCCAGGCTTTGTGAGCAGCTGTCGAATACCAGCTGCAACATGGTGGTCGCCTTTCGAGCCAACTGCCACTATTCACAAGCAAAGAGTGGGCATTGATGTCAGACCTCTGTGAGGTTTTAAAAAACTTTGATGAATCCACACAGATGGTAAGTGGCGATAACGCTATTATCAGCATAACCATCCCACTGCTGTGTCTACTCAAACGATCGCTGCTCACAATTAAGGACGTCGCTCTGAATGTGGCAGACGAGGAAATGGGGGAGGACATTACACAAAGTGATAGCCAGACCACCCACAGTTCGTCTTCTCAGCGCGAATTGGACCATGAATAGGAGTAGGAGGAGCTGGAGACAGTTGCTTTTGCTACAGCAGGTAGTACCCATGTAACTTTAATTCCATCTGTTCAGCGTGGATGGGCAGAATAGGAAGAAGAGGACGAGGAAATGGAGAGTCATCCTGATGTTGACATCGATGTCTTGCCTGTTGGTACTCTGGCACACATGGCTGACTTCATGTTAGGATGACTTTCCCGCGACCCTCGCGTTATACTCATTTTAGATAACACAGATTGCTGGTTGTTCACCCTTCTCGACCCCCGCTACAAAGAGAACTTCTCATCTCTTGTTCCTGTGGTGGAGAGGATGAGTAAAACGGTGCAATACCAGAAGGAACTTGTTGAGAGATTGCTCCATAATTTTCCATCTGACAACGCTACCAGCAGAGTCCGTACTTCCTTAGGCAACTGAGGAAGGGAGACAATGGGAACACACAGCAGTTCCAACAAAGGCAGGGCAACACTTTCCAAGGCATGGGACACTTTCATGACACCCAGCCAGCAACCTCACCCTGAAGCGCAGCCTAGTGGTACAAAGAGGGAAAAGTTTTGGAAGATTGTGAAGGAATACATAGTATACCGTGTCAGTGTCCTAAATGATCCCTCAGTGTCTTACAACTACTGGATGTCCAAGTTGGACACGTGGCACGAACTTGCGCTCTACGCTTTGGAGGTGCTGGCCTGCCCTGCCGCCAGCGTTTTTCTGAGCGTGTATTTAGTGCTGCTGGTGGCATTATAACAGATAAGCGTATCCACTTGTCCACTGGCATTGCTGACAGGATGACTCAGATAAAAATTAACAAGGCCTGGATTGCCCCTGACTTCTCAACTCCACCAGAGGAGAGCTGAGCTGATGATGAACATAAAGGCAATTTTAATCTATCATTTATAATGTACTCAATCTACTGTAGTGTATTCCCATGCACCTTTTCCACCACTAAAAAAGAGTATATGGTTGAATCTTGTTTTTTCCTCCTCCTCATCCAGATTGTCTATATTCCCTCCACTCCAATTTTTTTATAGGGTCAGCTCAACTGCAGGCCCTCAACTCAAATATTTTTATAGGGTCAGCTGAACAGCATGCACTCGCATATAATGTTTTAAAACGTCAGCTCACCAGCAGGCACTCGCATATAATGTTTTAGAGCATCAGCTCACCAGCAGGCACTTGCATATAATGTTTTAGAGCATCAGCTCAACTGCAGGCCCTCGCATATAATGTTTTAGAGGGTCAGCTCACCTGCAGGCCCTCGCCTAAAATCTTTTACAGGGTCAGCTCGCCTTCTGATTATGACAGCGAAGTCTTGCCTGTTGGTACTCAGGCACACATGGCTGACCTCATGTTAGGCTGCCTTTCCCGCGACCCGCGCGTTATATGCATTTTAGACAACACGGATTACTGGTTATTCTTCCTTCTTGACCCCCGCTACAAAGAGAACTTCTCATCTCTCATTCCTCTGGTGGAGAGAACAAGCAAAACGGTGCAATACCAGAAGATCCTTTTGAAAAATTGCTCCAAAGTTGATAGGGCAGACATCCAAATTGATCGTCGCTGTCACGGGGACGTGTGATTGCCTAAAAGTTATCTAGAGTCAACAAAGAGGCATCAGGCCCTCACATACAAGTCCAGTCTCAGTAGCCAAGAGTCTGGTCAACACAATCCTAAGCATGATGGCACACTGGGTGAACATTGTGGAGGCCGGGAGCAAGTCGGCTGCTGGCACCAGACTTGCCTTCCAATAGATCCTCGTTAACGGAAAGTGTACTCATTCCAAAAACAGGGACGCTTAGGAGTGCTATATTGTTATTTATCGTCACTACCTCCCCAAATCGGGAGTGGGTAATTGCCGTGCTCCTGCTGCCTTCCTTGGAATCTTGTGCTTTAATAACTTGACCCACCCTCTCTGGGTGGTTCACAATTAGGAAAAAAAAGTTGTAAGGCAACAACAGCCAATCAGATTTCAGCCATTGACCTCCCTTGCATGTGGTATCCCTTTATCAAGCTCCCACTCCGGCATCGAATCATGATTCCCCGTTACCTGTGATCACAATGATAGGCACAGAAAAGAACATCGAAAGTTGATAGGGTAGACATCCAAATGGATCATCGCTGTCACGGGGACGTGGAAATGCCCAGAGGTTATCTAGAGTCACCATTGCGACAGCAGGCCCTCGCCCCTAAGGTTTTAGATGGTCAGATCAGCAGGCCCTTGCTCAAAATGTTTTTGAGGGTCACCAGCAGGCCTTTAATTATTATTTTTCAAGGGTGTGTATGTTGCCTTCCTTTTTGTGTAACAAAGGGTGTTTTGGAGTTCCAGTTCCTTGTAATTTTTGGCAGCCCTTTTACTTAGTGCATAGGCTTTATGAGTTTCGGAGTCCCACTACCTGAACAATTGTACCACAATGTGAATGAGGCCCTCCTTCATGTGATATACAGGCTGTTTTGGAGTGCCTCTTGTTTGTAATTTTTTGCAGCACTTGCACTTTATATATAATTGCATATACAGGAAAGAATGTTTCCTGTAAAATAGATTTTTTGGTGGGGTTTTGTACATATTTTTGTCAGTCTGTAAAAGTGGCGTACAACTCGGACAACATGGTTCACAGCAGCGACCTGGGAGTCCAAGATGCATCCTGACATTGTCCCCATGCTGTTCCCAATACATTTTGGTGGTGTTTCTGTTACTTTCTGACATTTTCCAATGGACCAGGCACCCTCCCCTCTTCAGAGCAGGGGGTACCTGGTTGTCTCCTATTGACTTCCATTATACTCTGGTGCTCGGCCGAGCACACGAATATAGCAATGTGTTCAGGCCTAACACCCGTATAGTTTTGTGCTCGCCCATCACTATTGAAGATCACAGGATTTGGGTTGAGATCTTCAAGCAAGATGGTGGCGGCCGGCCCGTCGCGGGCAAATAGAGGTGGTAAGTTTGATAGAATTTTTTTTTATTGTTAATTTTACACTCAGATGTCCCCTGTCATCAGGACTCGTGAGGCAAGTAGGCAGGGCCAGGGGTGAGGGTGGAGCGCAGTGGTCACTACCCTTCCCCCTGTGTGTGTGTGGACGTGACCGTTACAGATCTACTGTATAGGCTTGGAAAGTATAATTTGCAATTGGATTGGAAACTGGCTGAAAGACCATGTCCAGGGAGTTGTGGTCAATTCAGAATGGTCCCTGGTTATAAATGGTGTACCCCAGTGAAGGGGTCCTCTATTATTAAATTTATTTATTAATGATATTGAGGATGGTATTAATAGTACCATTTCTATTTTTGCAGATCACACTAAGCTACGCTGCCTTTAAAAAAGCCTTTAGCTTTGATTATGGCACGTATTCGCTGGGGCATTGTTTTGATAAGCTTCTGCAATGTCACAAGATTTATTTCCATATAGTGTTGCATAACTTTTTCACCAAGATCTTGCATTGATGATGGTAGAGTCTGACTGCTGCGCAAAGCCTTCTCAGAGCACATCCCAAAGATTATCAATGGGGTTATGGTCTGGACTCTGTGGTGGCAAATCCATGTGTGAAAATGATGTCTCATGCTCCCTGAACCACTCTTTCGCAATTTGAGCCCGATGAATCCTGGCATTGTCATCTTGGAATATGCCCGTGCCATCAGGGAAGAAAAAATACATTGATGGAATAACCTAGTCATTCAGTATGTTCAGGTAGTCAGCTGACCTCATTCTTGGAGCACATACTGTTGCTGAACCTAGACCTGACCAACTGCAGCAACCCCAGATCATAGCACTGCCCCCACAGGCTTGTACAGTAGGCACTAGGCATGATTGGTGCATCACTTCATCTGCCTCTCTTCTTACCTGATGCGCCCATCACTCTGGAACAGGGTAAATCTGGACTCATCAGACCACATGACCTTCTTCCATTGCTCCAGAGTCCAATCTTTATGCTCCCTAGGAAATTGAAGCCTTTTTTTCTTGTTTGCCTCAATGATTAGAGGTTTTCTTATGGCTACACAGCTGTTCAGTCTGACTTCTATTGAGTCTCACTTCCTTCTGGGATTTGCATCCCCACCTATCCCTTGCTTAAATTTGATGGATTTATATCGTTTTTTAACCGTATTAACTATGTAACTATGGAACTCTCTGCCTGAGAAGGTGGTAATTAGAGATGAGCGAATAAAAGTTTACAAAGTGGAATTCGATTGAATTCACATTTTTTCCTAAAATGGCTGCTGAACGTGTTAGGACATGGAGTAAAGAACTCTGGGCACGAGGGATCACGCACAATGTCATGCATGCAGCCAATCAGCAGCCAGCCCGCCCTTGTGATGTCACAGCTCTATAAATAGCATCAGCCATCTTGGATAGGGATGAGCGAACCCGAACTGTATAGTTCAGGTTCGTACTGAATTTTGGGGTGTTCGTGACATGGACCCGAACCCGAACATTTTCGTAAAAGTCCGGGTTCGGGTTCGGTGTTCGGCGCTTTCTTGGCGCTTTTTGAAAGGCTGCAAAGCAGCCAATCAACAAGCGTCATACTACTTGCCCCAAGAGGCCATCACAGCCATGCCTACTATTGGCATGGCTGTGATTGGCCAGTGCAGCATGTGACCCAGCCTCTATTTAAGCTGGAGTCACGTAGAGCCGCACGTCACACTGCTCTGATCAGTGTAGGGAGAGGATGCAGCTGCTGCTGTTAGGGCCAGATTAGGCAGGGATTTACTCTTCAAAAACACTTACTGAAGTGATCGATGTACAGCTGTGTATCATTCAACCTCTGCTATTTAATTGCTCACTGTTTTTGGGCTGCCCAGAGCATTTTTCTGTCACTTTTTTCTGGGGTGATCGGCGGCCATTTTGTGTCTTGTGGTGCGCCAGCACAAGCTGCCACCAAGTCCATTTAACCATCAATAGTGTGTTGTTGTTTTTTTTGCTATATCCTACATCAGGGGCTTGGCTGTGCTTGCTATTTTATTGAGGGGTGAAATACAATTGCCAAAATAGCAGTAACCTAAATCTGGTGTTTCAGCTGTGGCTAGCCAATTGTAATACTGTCTGCTGTCTGACAAAGGATATATTTTTTCTGGGTTGAAATACAATTCCCAAATTAGCAATTCCCTAAATCAGTGGTTTCTGCTGTAGCAGGCCAAGTTTAAATCTATCCATAAAAGGGTATATTACATTGAAGTTGCTGATAGGGTCATTCTCAATAACTTCACACTCTATCGTGCATCTCGAAGTCTAATTCTGTCCGTAAACGTATACCTGTCATCCAGCGCCTAAATAATAGGCCTACAATTTATATTCAGCTAAATCTGTGGTTACTGCTGTGGCTGGTCAAGTTATTTAGTGTCTGTCAAAGCACAGTTTTTGTTCTGATTTGAAATACAATTCCCAAATTAGCAATTCCCTAAATCAGTGGTTTCTGCTGTAGCAGGCCAAGTTTAAATCAATCCATAAAAGGGTATATTACATTGAAGTTGCTGATAGGGTCATTCTCAATAACTTCACACGCTACCGTGCATCTCCAAGTCTAATTCTGTCCGTAAACGTATACCTGTCATCCAGCGCCTAAATAATAGGCCTACAATTTATATTCAGCTAAATCCGAGGTTACTGCTGTGGCTGGTCAAGTTATTTAGTGTCCGTCAAAGCACAGTTTTTGTTCTGGGTTGAAATACAATTCCCAAATTAGCAATTCCCTAAATCAGTGGTTTCTGCCGTAGCAGGCCAAGTTTAAATCTATCCATAAAAGGGTATATTACATTGAAGGTGCTGATAGGGTCATTCTCAATAACTTCACACGCTACCGTGCATATCCAAGTCTAATTCTGTCCATAAACGTATACCTGTCATCCAGCGCCTAAATAATAGGCCTACAATTTATATTCAGCTAAATCTGTGGTTACTGCTGTGGCTAGTCAAGTTATTTAGTGTCCGTCAAAGCACAGTTTTTGTTCTGGGTTGAAATACAATTCCCAAATTAGCAATTCCCTAAATCAGTGGTTTCTGCTGTAGCAGGCCAAGTTTAAATATATCCATAAAAGGGTATATTACATTGAAGGTGCTGATAGGGTCATCCTCAATAACTTCACATGCTACCGTGCATTTCCAAGTCTAATTCTGTCCGTAAAAGGGATACCTGTCATCCAGGGCCTAAATACTAGGCCTACAATTTATATTCAGCTAAATCTGTGGTTACAGCTGTGCCTGTATTAGTGTAATACGGTACCTAAATAGATAGCCAGATAGTGTTAGGTGCCTGTAAAAAAAGGCCTGAATTTGAATTAAATACATTGGGCCAAATATTTTTTTTCCTATTATGGTGAACGGTAACAATGAGGAAAACATCTAGTAAGGGACGCGGACATGGTCGTGGTGGTGTTAGTGGACCCTCTGGTGCTGGGAGAGGACGTGGACGTTCTGCCACAGCCACACGTCCTAGTGTACCAACTACCTCAGGTCCCAGTAGCCGCCAGAATTTACAGCGATTTTTGGTGGGGCCCAATGCCGTTCTAAGGATGGTAAGGCCTGAGCAGGTACAGGCATTAGTCAATTGGGTGGCCGACAGTGGATCCAGCACGTTCACATTATCTCCCACCCAGTCTTTTGCATAAAGCGCACAGATGGCGCCTGAAAACCAAGCCCATCAGTCTGTCACATCACCCCCATGCATATCAGGGAAACTGTCTGAGCCTCAACTTATGCAGCAGTCTCTTATGCTGTTTGAAGACTCTGCTGGCAGGGTTTCCTAAGGGCATCCACCTAGCCCTTCCCCAGCGGTGGAAGACATAGAATGCACTGACGCACAACCACTTATGTTTCCTGATGATTAAGGACATGGGAATACCACCTTAGCACGTCTCTGATGATGAAACACAGGTGCCAACTGCTGCGTCTTTCTGCAGTGTGCAGACTGAACAGGAGGTCAGGGAGGAAGACTGGGTGGAAGACGATGCAGGGGACGATGAGGTCCTAGACCCCACATGGAATGAAGGTCGTGCCACTGACTTTCAGAGTTCGGAGGAAGAGGCAGTGGTGAGACCGAGCCAACAGCGTAGCAAAAGAGGGAGCAGTGGGCAAAAGCAGAACACCCGCGCCAAGAGAGTCCGCCTGCTACTGGCCACCGCCATCTGGAACCGAGCACCCCAAAGGCAGCTTCAAGGAGTTCCCTGGCGTGGCAGTTCTTCAAACAATGTGCTGACGACAAGACCCGAGTGGTTTGCACGCTGTGCCATCAGAGCCTGAAGCGAAGCATTAACGTTCTGAACCTTAGCACAACCTGCATGACCAGGCACCTGCATGCAAAGCATGAACTGCAGTGGAGTAAACACCTTAAAAACAAGGAACTCACTCAGGCTCCCCCTGCTACCTCTTCTGCTGCTGCCTCGGCCTCTTCCTCCGCCTCTGGAGGAACGTTGGCACCTGCCGCCCAGCAAATAGAGGATGTACCACCAACACCACCACCTCCGTCACCAAGCATCTCCACCATGTCACACGGCAGCGTTCAGCTCTCCATCTCACAAACATTTGAGAGAAAGCGTAAATTCCCACCTAGCCACTCTCGATCCCTGGCCCTGAATGCCAGCATTTCTAAACTACTGGCCTATGAAATGCTGTCATTCAGGTTGGGGGACACAGACAGCTTCAAACAGCTCATGTCGCTTGCTGTCCCACAGTATGTTGTTCCTAGCCAGCACTACTTCTCCAAGAGAGCCGTGCCTTCCCTGCACAACCAAGTATCCGATAAAATCAAGTGTGCACTGCGCAACGCCATCTGTGGCAAGGTCCACCTAACCACAGATACGTGGACCAGTAAGCACGGCCAGGGACACTATATCTCCCTAAATGCACACTGGGTAAATGTAGTGGCGGCTGGGCCCCAGGCGGAGAGCTCTTTGGCGCACGTCCTTCTGCCGCCAAGGATTGCAGGGCAACATTCTTTGCCTCCTGTAGCCTCCTCCTCCTACTCGGCTTCCTCCTCCTCTTCTTCCACCTGCTCATCCAGTCAGCCACACACCTTCACCACCAACTTCAGCACAGCCCGGGGTAAACGTCAGCAGGCCATTCTGAAACTCATATTTTTGGGGGACAGGCCCCACACAGCGCAGAAGTTGTGGGGGGTATTGAACAACAGACCAATGTGTGGTTGCTGCCCGTGAGCCTAGAGAAATGGTCAAAAATATGGCAACTAAAATTTAATGTTGATAAGTGCAAGATAATGCACCTGGGACATAAAAACCCAAGAGCAGAATATAAAATCAGTGATACAGTCCTAACCTCAGTATCTGAGGAAAGGGATTTAGGGGTCATTATTTCAGAAGACTTAAAGGTAGGCAGACAATGTCATAGAGCAGCAGGAAATGCTAGCAGAATGCTTGGGTGTATAGGGAGAGGAATTACCAGTAGAAAGAGGGAGGTGCTCATGCCGCTCTACAGAGCACTAGTGAGACCTCATTTGGAGTATTGTGCTCAGTACTGGAGACCATATCTCCAGAAGAATATTGATACTTTGGAGAGAGTTCAGAGAAGAGCTACTAAACTGGTACATGGATTGCAGGATAAAACTTACCAGGAAAGATTAAAGGACCTTAACATGTATAGCTTGGAAGAAAGACGAGACAGAGGGGATATGATAGAAACTTTTAAATACATAAAGGGAATCAACAAGGTAAAAGAGGAGAGAATATTTAAAAGAAGAAAAACTGCTACAAGAGGACATAGTTTTAAATTAGAGGGGCAAAGGTTTAAAAGTAATATCAGGAAGTATTACTTTACTGAGAGAGTAGTAGATGCATGGAATAGCCTTCCTACAGAAGTGGTAGCTGCAAATACAGTGGAGGAGTTTAAGCATGCATGGGATAGGCATAAGGCCATCCTTCATATAAGATAGGGCCAGGGGCTATCCATAGTATTTAGTATATTGGGCAGACTAGATGGGCCAAATGGTTCTTATCTGCCGACACATTCTATGTTTCTATGTTTCTATGAGCCTCAAGCCCGGCCTGGTGGTGTGTGCGATAATGGGCGAAATCTCGTCGCAGCTCTGGGACTAGCCGGTTTGACGCACAACCCTTGCCTGGCGCATGTGCTGAATTTGGTGGTGCAGAAGTTCATTCACAACTATCCCGACATGTCAGAGCTGCTGCATAAAGTGCGGGCCGTCTGTGCGCGCTTCCGGCGTTCACATCCTGCCGCTGCTCGCCTGTCTGCGCTACAGCGTAACTTCAGCCTTCCCGCTCACCGCCTCATATGCGACGTGCCCACCAGGTGGAACTCCACCTTGCACATGCTGGACAGACTGTGCGAGCAGCAGCAGGCCATAGTGGAGTTTCAGCTGCAGCACGCACGGGTCAGTCGCACTGCGGAACAGCACCACTTCACCACCAATGACTGGGCCTCCATGCGAGACCTGTGTGTCCTGTTGCGCTGTTTCGAGGGAGGGAGGTTTTTTGCAACAGCAGAGGCCAGGTACAAATGTGGCCAGACAGGGCCCACTACTGGAGGACGAGGAGGACGAGGATGAGGAGGAGGTGGAAGAGGATGAGGATGAAGCATGTTCACAGTGGGGTGGCACCCAACGCAGCTCGGGTCCATCACTGGTGCGTGGCTGGGGGGAAACGCAGGACGAAGACGATACGCCTCCCACAGAGGACAGCTTGTCCTTACCTCTGGGCAGCCTGGTACACATGAGCAACTACATGCTGCAGTGCCTGCACAACGACAGCAGAGTTGCCCACATTTTAACGTGTGCGGACTACTGGGTTGCCACCCTGCTGGATCCCTGGAACAAAGACAATGTGCCCACCTTACTTCCTGCACTGGAGCGTGATAGGAAGATGCGTGAGTACAAGCGCACGTTGGTAGACGCGTGTCACGACCATGGTCATGGTCGTGACTTCTAAACCGCATGCTGTTGCCTGCGGTCTCGTGTGGTTGTTTCAACCACAGGTGAGGGCCGCTTGTATGTTGCCTCACTTGTGGTTGCTGTTGGCAACATGTTCTTATAATGTATGTGGCAGTATAGCAGCCTGAGCTGGTGCTAGGCAGCTTGCTGTAAAGTGCATGCGGTTGCACCTGGCAATCTGTCTTTGTAGGTGTGCCTTTTTATAGGTTTGGTGTGCACGGGGTTGTTTGTGTGTTCACTTCCCCTTTAAGTTGCTGTCTTCCCTTGTCTGGTTTTGGAAGGGTTAATTCCCTTCTCTGTCTGTGAACACTGGGTGTGTCTGAGTGTGGATGTGGCTACTTGGGCCTATATAGCCTCTGCTGAGAGCAGTAGTCAGAGGGGTACTTCAGCCATGGTCTGCTGGAGTCATCCTCATACCTTATACCATTTGCCAGTGAGGGCCACCCTTGTGGTCATAGCAAATGTATGTGATGTTTAGTCGATGTTGTTTTCCTTCTGTTATTTAATGCAGCTATGTATCTGAGTTCCTGTCTGTATGTGTGTTGGCTGTGTCCTTTTAAGTATGGTGTGGACGTCAGCATGTCAGCACAGGGATCCAGTCAGCAAGGCTGTAGCAGGTAGGTGGAACTAGTGCAGTTCACCTGCCATATCCATAGGTCTGTTTTTGTAACCTGTTTCCTTGCAGCTTGGCCAGTGAGACTCCTATTCCTCCGTGTCCAGGAGGAACGGGCTGTCTACCCAGTTCCTAGCTCAGGGATCGGCGGAGGGTCAGTAGGGATCCGAGGTTCCTTAGCGTGAGCCCTCCTACCTTCAAGGTCGGCTCATGCAGCTAGGAGTCAGGGTCAGATTAGGGAAGCTCTAGGAGGTGACCTGCTCCCTATTTCGTCCTGGCCGAGCAGCCACTAACATCTTCTGGCATCGCACGGCTGAGGGTTTCCCCCATCCTCAGCTGTGACAACGCGCTACTGAGAGCATTCCCAAATGTCACAGGGAAACAAGTGAAAGCCCAAGGCGAAGGCAGAGAAGGAGCAAGAGGTCGCCAACGCAGCTGTGTCACGGCCAGCTCCTCTGAGGGCAGGGTTAGTATGGCAGAGATGTGGAAAAGTTTTGTCACCACGCCACAGCTAACTGCACCACCACCTGATACGGAACGTGTTAGCAGGAGGCAGCATTTCACTAACATGGTGGAACAGTACGTGTGCACACCCCTCCACGTACTGATTGATGGTTCGGCCCCATTCAACTTCTGGGTCTCCAAATTTTCCACGTGGCCAGAGCTAGCCTTTTATGCCTTGGAGGTGCTGGCCTGCCCGGCGGCCAGCGTTTTGTCTGAACGTGTATTCAGCACGGCAGGGGGCGTCATTACAGACAAATGCAGCCGCCTATCCACAGCCAATGTGGACAAGCTGACGTTCAAAAAAATGAACCAGGCATGGATCCCACAGGACCTGTCCATCCCTTGTGCAGATTAGACATTTATAACTACCTCCCCTTAACAATATATTCTTGTACTCCAGGGCACTTCATTCAATCCTCTTTTTTTAATTTTACCATTATATTGCGGGGCAAAACAAAGTTGAATGAACCTCTCCTCTGTCTGGGTGACGGGGCCTAAATATCTGACAGTGGCCTGTTCCAGTGGTGGGTGACATGAAGCCTGATTCTCTGCAATGGGACCTCTCTCCTCTGTCTGGGTTCCGGGGCCTAAATATCTGACAGTGGCCTGTTCCACTGGTGGGTGACATGAAGCCTGATTCTCTGCAATGGGACTTCTCTCCTCTGTCTGGGTGCCGGGGCCTAAATATCTGACAGTGGCCTGTTCCAGTGGTGGGTGACATGAAGCCTGATTCTCTGCTCTGTCTGGGTGCCGGGGCCTAAATATCTGACAGTGGCCTGTTCCAGTAGTGGGTGACATGAAGCCTGATTCTCTGCAATGGGACCTCTCTCCTCTGTCTGGGTGCCGGGGCCTAAATATGTGACAGTGGCCTGTTCCAGTGGTGGGTGACATGAAGCCTGATTCTCTGCAATGGGACCTCTCTCCTTTGTTTGGGTGCAGGGCCTAAATATCTGACAATGGCCTGTTCCAGTGGTGGGTGACGTGAAGCCTGATTCTCTGCTATGAAATGAAGCCTGATTCTCTGCTATGACATGAAGCCTGATTCTCTGCTATGGGACCTCTCTCCTCTGTCTGGGTGCCGGGGCCTAAATATCTGACAGTGGCCTGTTCCAGTGGTGGGTGACATGAGGCCTGATTCTCTGCAATGGGATCTCTCTCCTCTGTCTGGGTGCCGGGGCCTAAATATCTGACAATGGCCTGTTCCAGTGGTGGGTGACGTGAAGCCTGATTCTCTGCTATGACATGAAGCCTGATTCTCTGCTATGGGACCTCTCTCCTCTGTCTGGGTGCCGGGGCCTAAATATCTGACAGTGGCCTGTTCCAGTGGTGGGTGACATGAAGCCTGATTCTCTGCTATGGGACCTCTCTCCTCTGTCTGGGTGCCGGGGCCTAAATATCTGACAGTGGCCTGTTCCAGTGGTGGGTGACATGAAGCCTGATTCTCTGCAATGGGACCTCTCTCCTCTGTCTGGGTTCCGGGGCCTAAATATCTGACAGTGGCCTGTTCCAGTGGTGGGTGACATGAGGCCTGATTCTCTGCAATGGGATCTCTCTCCTCTGTCTGGGTGCCGGGGCCTAAATATCTGACAATGGCCTGTTCCAGTGGTGGGTGACGTGAAGCCTGATTCTCTGCTATGACATGAAGCCTGATTCTCTGCTATGGGACCTCTCTCCTCTGTCTGGGTGCCGGGGCCTAAATATCTGACAGTGGCCTGTTCCAGTGGTGGGTGACGTGAAGCCTGATTCTCTGCTATGACATGAAGCCTGATTCTCTGCTATGGGACCTCTCTCCTCTGTCTGGGTGTTGGGGCCTAAATATCTGACAATGGCCTGTTCCAGTGGTGGGTGACATGAAGCCTGATTCTCTGCAATGGGACCTCTCTCCTTAGTCTGGGTGCCGGGGCCTAAATATCTGCCAGTGGCCTGTTCCAGTGGTGGGTGACATGATGCCTGATTCTCTGCTATGGGACCTCTCTCCTCTGTCTGGGTGCCGGGGCCTAAATATCTGACAGTGGCCTGTTCCAGTGGTGGGTGACATGAAGCCTGATTCTCTGCTATGGGACCTCTCTCCAATTGATTTTGGTTAATTTAAATTTATTTTATTTTTATTTTTATTCATTTCCCTATTCACATTTGTTTGCAGGGGATTTACCTACATTTTGCCCTCTAGCTGTTTTACAGCCTTTTTAGTGCCGAAAAGTTCGGGTCCCCATTGACTTCAATGGGGTTCGGGGCGAAGTTCGGGTCGAGTTCGGATCCCGAACCCGAACATTGCCGGGAAGTTCGGCCGAACTTCTCGAACCCGAACATCCAGGTGTTCGCTCAACTCTAATCTTGGATACTGCCATTTTCCAGTGTGCTTAGTGCAGGAAGAGACATCAGCAGGCGCTAGGGACAGTCTTAAAAAATACTTTATTGTGCTGAAAAATCGATTTACAAGTTCAGGGAAAGATTATTCAAGCTGTAGGTAAGGGATAAGCAGGCATACTCTACACTATAAAAGGAGAACAGGGTGCTATTCTGCGTTGATATTGTTTTACATTTTTGGGGGGTGTATTAATAGGGAAAAAATATATGTCATAATTGTCCTTCAGTGGTGAATTTACATTGTATTACAGCCATTTAAGAAGTGTGTTAATAGGAAAGATACGTATGTTCCATTAGCCTGCGGTGAATTCTGATTGTTATATTTCTTTTTTTCGTGTGTAATAATAGGAAAAAGAATACGTCTTAGGCCCCTTTCACACGGGTGAGAATTCACGCATTGCACCCGCACTGAATCCGGACCCATTCACTTCAATGGGGCTGTTCAGATGAGCGGTGATTTTCACGCATCACTTGTGCGTTGCGTGAAAATTGCAGCATGTTCTATATTCTGCGTTTTTCACGCGACGCAGGCCCCATACAAATCAATGGGGATGCATGAAAATCGCATAGCATCCGCAAGCAAGTACGGATGCAATGCGATTTTCACGCATGGTTGCTACGAGATGATGTGAGTAAATTGATAAAAGTCAATTTGCTGTTTTATTTTCCCTTATAACATGGTTTAAAGGAAAATAATAGAATTCTTAATACAGAATGCTTACTAAAATGTGGCTTGAGGGGTTAAAAAAATAAATAAAAATTAACTAATAATCTTCTATCTTCATAACAGCAGGACCTGCAATGACGTCACTGCGCTCACCACCATTTTACTAAGCATACTGTATTAAGAATGCTATTATTTTTCTTTATAACCATGTTATAAGGGAAAATAATAAAATCTACAGAACACCTAACCCAAACCCAAACTTCAGTGAAAAAGTTTGGTTTCGGGTCTGGGTACCACATAAAAAATTTTCTCATGCACATGCAAAACGCATTGCACTTGTGCAGAAAAAACTGAACATCAGAATGCAATCACAGTCAAAACTGACTGCAATTGCATGCCTACTCGCACGGTTTTCCCGCAATGCACACGCGACGCATCCGGAGCAAATCCGAAACGCCCGTGTGAAAGAGGCCTTAATTGCCGTTCTCTGTTGAAGTTACATTGTACTACATCCATTTATGTGATGTATTAAAAGGAAATATACGTAATTTGAATTAGCTGTTCTGCGGTGAATTGTGATTGTTATATTTCTTTTTTTGGGGTGTATTAATAATTTTTAAAAAAGGAAAAAATATATGTCTTAATTGCTGTTCAGCGGTGAAGTTACATTGTACTACAGCCATTTACATGGTGTATTAAAAGGAAATATACGTACGTCCCATTAGCCATTCTGCGGTGACTTGTGCTTGTCATATTTCTTTTTTTTGGGTGTAGAAGTAGGAAAAAGAATACGTCTTAATTGCTGTTCTGCAGTGAAGTTACATTGTACTACAGCCATTTATGGGGTGTATGGAAAGGAAATAAACCTACTTCCTATTATCCATTCTGCAGTGAATTGTGATTGTTATTTTTTTTGTTATTGTTATTTTTCTTTATTAATCAGAAAAAAAAAAATAGAAAAAAGGGGGGGTCACAAATAAGCAGCGGAACCCTTATCCATGAGTACGTTCAGTCTCCTTAAAACAGTCAAATCCACAAGTAGTTGCAGGGACCACACTGATACCAGCAGTAAAAGACACAATGCAGACTTCAACATACGCTCCAGCAGGCAGCTGTTATAAATCCACTGCTATGGACGTTGTGGCGAAACCAACCTCGCCACTGGGTTTTGGAGGGGCCTGGCTACCAGCCTCTTGCCCCAGGATTATGGGCCCTCTCATCAGCCAGGCTTCCTTTGTTCATAAAGGACTTGTACTAACTTGAAACCCCTGGTCTAATTTGTGCCATTTTGGGATGTTAAATGACTATGTGTATTGAAAAGGGTGGGACATTGTATACGTTGAGTAGTGAGGTCTGTTCCATTGTCACTCTGTGTGTATTGGCGATGTCCTTTGTCCTGAGAGATAATTGAATTACGTTTCGGTTCTCTCCAGGACAGAAGACATTGTTTATTCTCCTGCCTGTGATGATTGCATCAACCCAGAGTGAGGTAATTGTATCACGGGCAGAGGGGAGGATTTTGTGTGGGAGTGTCTGAGTGTATTGTACGTGGTTATTGGCTGTTTTTACAAAACCCTGTGGGTGGTAACCTTGTTGGAAAATGTTTATAAATCAATGCTTGTGTGTTCAAATAAAGAGTTCCTGTTTTACCCTTTACCATGTTGAGGCTGGTGTTTGGGTAACTGATCGAGACTGGGGGATTGCTATACGCTGAAGATTTGCCATACTCCCCTGGCATAACTACTAGCTCTTGTAAGAGCTGTTCCTGCTCTCAGGATTTGGGAGTGGTTCACCCACTTGAGCCTGGAGCCTTGTCGTAGGTCCAAGGTGGGTAGGAGACGGTGAGACCTCAACCAAGCTTCGGCGGTTCGTGGGGTCTGCAGTGCTTACGATTACAAGAGGAGTGCTTGGGGACCTTGGGAAGCACTAGGAGCATCTATCAACGGAAGTACCCGGTCGGGGTGCTAGGAGATCCGTTACAGACGTCTCCTGCAGCGTCTTGATACCAACCGAAAACTTCAATATACGGCACCAATTCCTTCACAAGACAAAGAAACACAATACCCAAGTGGTAAAAGTAAGTATCCAATTAATTGTACTTACAAAGTCCATGTGATAAAAGACATTTCATAAAATCACACCCGACCCGGGTTTCGCCTTAGGCTTCGTCAGGGGTTGAGGAACTGAATTCCCTAAGACTCAGACTCAGTGTTAAATATCCTTCCTAAATTGCTCTAGGGCAACACCCAAATTCCGATTTGTCCGGAGGGCGGGTGACATGCATTAAATCCAAACAACACTAAAAACATCCATAATACAAAAATCAATCATACACAATATCAGATAAAAAACTAATTGCAAACATTATCCACATGCGTAAATGAATTGAAATGTCGCACTAGGAACCAGAACACCAAAAATGAGGTGCTCCTAACCTACGAGAACACTCACTCGATAACAAGAAAAATGGTATAAATATGGGTAGGGCACTCTCAGAAATCTAGGACCATGTAAAGTTACAGAAAATATGTTTAATGATGGTAAAATAGACAATCAATATGATAGACAATCAATAATAATGGGCAATCAATAAAATAGGAGAACAATTCCGTATGTAGTATATGCAGCGTACTCAAGTTGGGTGCAATAGGTGTTTCTGGGTGATGTAGTGCAATATACACTAACCTGGTACAGCTGACTCTCTGCAAGGGCAGGTATAGGTAGAAATAGTTCGTGACGCCAGTGCCAAGTAAACGGTGGCACGCCGTTTGCGGATGCAGGAATAAATTGAGGAAACGTAGTATTAAAACAGAACTCCAACTTTAGTAGCTTTCCAGCAGAGACAATAGTGGAATCGCAGTTCCTTGGCATACAGTCGATTTTGCAATTCGGTCGATGCAGGCAATTCAGTTACAGCAAGGTAATTACAGAGTGTTGAACACAGGACTTGCAGCACAGGAGCTAGCACTCTATTTCTGTCTGATCCTGGAATATAGCATATCTTCACCAAGGCCCATTAACCTAGTTCTGGCTTTATCTCCTTGGCTATAGCTTTAATAAGTACCTCCTCTGTCTTTCTGAGTACCTCTTGCTTTCCTGATCTTTGCTTCTCTGTCTCTCTCAGGTTCTGGACACTTCCTCAGGCTCTAGAAACTTCTGAGCTGTCGTCTAGACTGACTTCTGCACTCCACACTAGATCAGGTTACACTGACTTTCCCTTCCTTGTCTGGCCCTTATATAAACTAGGGCTCCCTAGCTCCCTCTAATGCCTAAGAGCTGGAATGACACCCCTAGCCGGCCTGTACTTGCAAGTTTCATAGCAACAGGGAAATACATGCATTACATTACATGACATTTTATAAAACTGACATATACCAACTTCCCCATAATTAAGGAGGGACGACAGCACACCAAGTGACCTTTGGTAGTGACGGGTATTACAGTTCCCGTACACTACATACCCCACTGCTTTAAGCTGAGTACGACCTCGTACTCCATCATGGGTCTCCCAACTGGAATCTCTACCTGAAAAAGAAAATAGAGACATGCAGGCATACATACATGTAATTCATCTGCATTTACATTTACATCAGGTCCAATTGGCAAAAGTGAAGTGTGGTGACAAGGGGCGTCGTTCTCTTCTCTCAGGATAGTGAATGGAACGGGGGCGCTGACCTGGCACAGCGTAACATTAGAACCAGGATAGTCCATGACAATGAATAAGTCCATGATAAAACAGTAGAAAACGGTATAAAAGTTCTTGGAGGCTCAAATAACAAACATGAGTCCGTACCCAGGTTATTTCTTATTAAATCACAGAGGCTCTCATGCGGTGGAGTCCATCTCTGGGCACATTTCCTTAGTATGAAGTTGCACAATAAAATGACAGCATAATAACGGAACTACCCAGGAGTTTCCCGTGGGTGTATCACAGGCAAGGGCTCACGTGGAGGAGTCCATTCTTGCGCACAAATGTCAAGTAAGGTATTGCCCGTGGCAACTGTTTGGGAGGAGACACCACCAGAATAATCAAAGTCTCCTAAACGGACTGGTGGGCGTCCCCTGGTCATCCGGGTAGACCTTCTCAAAACAGGGGTCTCCTCTTCCCTTAGCAACGAGGTAGAAGGGAGAGGAGCAACAGGAGGGTCTCCATCCGTGAGACCTCGGTCAGGAACAACTGGAACAACAGGAACAACAATATCCACGAGAGGGGGAACTGGATCCGGAGCATCTTGCACCGGCTCTTCTGGAGGTGAAGACGCAATAGGTGCCGGAGCAGGCACCAGCAAGTTCAACCAAGGTGTCAGAAGCCAATGCATGGGATCAGCGTCATACCTTAGGTCACTGACAGCCTGCATAGGATCATCGGGCTGTATTGCTGACTCTGACACAGGATATTCAGATCCGGAACTCTCGGCACTAGGTTCTGGTGTCAGGCAGAGCTTCAACCGGTTTCGGTGTACAATTTGGGATCCCTTGTCTTCCCGGGTGATCTCATAAGTGTGAGTTCCAACATTTGGGATTGCAGTGACAACATAGGGACTTCGCTCCCACTTACTGTCCAATTTGCTGGTACGACGGTTATTTTTTAACCATACCACGGCCCCTATGGTCAAGGGTTCTGCATGGGCTGCCTGATCATAGTCTCTCTGCTGTCGGTCTCTAGCAAGGTCCATACGTTCCTGAACAATGGCTTTGGCTGCATCTAATCGCCTTTGGTGCTCAGCAACCCAGTCGGTGTTAGGTAATGGGTTAATGCAATCAGGCACATGTATGTCCAATGAATGATCAGCAGGCAATGTCCCTTGGCGCCCAAACATCAAATAAAAGGGGGTATACCCGGTGGAACAATGTATGGTATGATTGTATGTGAACATGAGCTGTGGCAACAGACTGGGCCAATCTCCTCTGTTCTCAGGAGGCACGGCCCTCAGCATCTCTATCAAGGTCTGATTCATTTTTTCACATAATCCGTTACCTTGAGGATGGTAGGCCGTCGTCCGGATCTTCTTACAGTTGTGTAAGCGGCACAGTTCATGGAACAGATGGGACTCAAAAGCAGGTCCTTGATCGGTGAGGATCTTTTCTGGACATCCATAGGGCAGGAGGAAGTGCTTCCAGAACATTTCGGCTGTAGTCTTGGCTGCCTGGTCTCTCACAGGCACTGCTACAACAAACTTTGTGAAATGGTCAATAATAGTCATGGCATAAGCATACCCTGAGCGACTAGGCTCCAGTTTTACATGGTCGATGGCGACAAGTTCAAGAGGACGAGTACTTACAATGGGTCTCAGTGGTGCCCTCTGATCATGGTGCTCACTTCGTTTCAAGGCACAGGCTACACACTCTCGACACCACTTCTCCATGTCTTCTCTCATGCCTACCCAGTAAAACCGCTGGCGGATAGTAGCCTCAGTCTTTTGGACCCCAAAGTGACCGGATTGATTGTGGTACATCTCCAACACCATACCTGCATCTCGTCGGGGTATGAGAATCTGGTGTACTCTTTCGTTGGACACTGGGTCTAGGCTTCTCCGTAGCAATAGGCCCTTTTGTATGAAGAGTTGATGGCGCTGTCTCCACAGTTTGATGAGCTCAGGATCTGCACTCTTACGCCGGATCCTCTCAGGGGCTCTGCCACTAGTAATGAAGTCCAACAACTCACCCAGCACTCTACTTTCAGACTGTAGTTTCACCCACCTTTCTTCTTTAGGTTCAGGCCTACTGGAGGGTGAAGGAACTGCAGCTCTGTTATTGGTAGCTCGAGCCTGATCCTGTTGAGCAAATTTGTTATAGAAAGCCGGCATCTCTACATCTTCCCAAGCATCTCGTACATCATCAGGAGCTGTCTCTGTGGGAAGTCTGGATAAAGCATCAGCATTATCATTAGTACGTCCAGCACGATACTTTACAGAGAAATTATAGTTGGCAAGGCGAGAGGCCCATCTCTGCTCCAAGGCCCCCAATTTAGCTGTATTTAGATGCGCCAGAGGGTTATTGTCAGTGAATGCAATGAACGGGGTGGCGGCTAGATAATCCTTGAATTTTTCTGTCACCGCCCACACTAATGCCAGGAACTCTAGTTTGAAGGAACTATAATTCTGGTCATTTTTCTCAGCTCCTTTCAGGGAGCGGCTTGCATATGCTATCACTCTCTCTTTTCCCTCTTGGATCTGGGCTAACACAGCTCCCAGGCCTCGCTTGCTAGCATCGGTATAAAGATGGAAAGGCTTGCTATAATCTGGATAACCTAACACAGGAGGCTCGGTCAGTTTCTTTTTTAGCAATTGGAACGCTATCTCTCTTTTCTCATTCCACTCAATGGGCACAGGAGTTCTAGGACTCTTTTTGGGTTGCCCCCTCAAGAGTTCCTGGATAGGATCAGCTATTTGAGCAAAATGGGGGATAAAACGTCTATAGTAGCCGGCAAAACCAAGGAAACTCCTCACCTCTTTGACGGTAGTAGGAACCGGCCAATTACGGACAGCTGCTAATTTATCAGGGTCAGGTTGCACTCCCTCTCCGCTTACTATATGCCCCAGGTATCTTACTGCAGGTTTGAGCAGGTGACACTTGGATGGCTTTACCTTCAAGCCATATTTGATAAGGATTTCAAATACTTCTGCCAAATGTTTCAGATGGTCCTCATATGTTTTTGAGTACACAATGACGTCATCAAGATACAGCAGCACTGTTTCGAAGTTTTTGTGACCCAAACACCGTTCCATTAGTCTCTGGAAAGTTCCTGGGGCATTACATAGCCCGAACGGCATACAATTGAATTCGAACAGGCCCATGGGAGTAGTGAAGGCAGTCTTTTCTCTATCTGCAGGGGCCATGGGTACTTGCCAGTAGCCACTGGTCAAGTCCAATGTGGAGAAATAGGCAGAGGAGCCCAGAGCAGTTAGTGACTCCTCAATGCGGGGCAGTGGGTATGCATCTTTGTGGGTTATTTGATTAATTTTCCTATAATCCACACAGAAACGGATACTACCGTCCTTCTTCTTTACAAGAACCAGGGGTGCAGCCCACGGACTACGGCTGTCCCGGATCACATTAGAGTCTTTCATTTCTTGGATCATTTCCTTTACAGTCTGATATGAAGTAGGTGGTAAGGGTCTGTATCTCTCCTTGATAGGAGGATGAGAGCCAGTAGGTATGGTGTGTTGTATGACACTAACCTCTCCATAGTCAGTAGCATGCTTACTGAAGGCCTGGTGGTGCTCCTTGACAAGCTGTAGAATCCCTTCTTGTTGATGTTGGGGGGTAGTCTCGTCCCCTACATGGAGCTCTTCCCACCAGGGCACTTGTGGCTGGGTCACCGGCGAACATCTGCTGTCTGCAGCTGGCGGCTTTTCTGTCACTGGAAGACGAATGATGTCATGGAAGGACACCTGGGACAGCTGGGCAACAGGGCAATGCTTAGTAAGCGCAACAGGATGATTACTCAGATTAATCAGACGGACAGGTACTTTACCTTGGGAGACGTTCACCAGGCACTTGGCAGCTCTCACATAAGGATAATCCTCCATCTGGAGTGGTTCCACCAGGGCTGGATAATCTCGGCCTTCGACTCCCAGGACAGCACGACACCACAAAAGAGTTTGAGAATTAGGAGGCAAAGTCACAGGCTTAATATCACGGATCCTGGCAGTACAAATTTCTCCTTTCCCATTAGCAAACCTCTGCTGGGCACTTAACACAGTAATAGTCTTTTGAATCACCCTCCTGGATGCAGAGGAAGCAGTGGGCAAAGTCTGATGTAATACAGCAAGTATTTCTGAATAACAGTTTTTGAAAACATTGGTGCCTAGAATGACAGGATGTCCTCCTCTGTCACCGGCCTGTACTACGATCACTCCCTGTTGAGGCAGGGTTACTTCTCCCACCTGCAGGGTGGGTTCCCAGTATCCATGAACCTTTACTGGTTTGCCATTGCTGGCGATAATTTCCACCCAGGATTCAGGCGGTTGGGTCAACTGGTTGGTGTCCCAGAACTTTTCAAATGCAGGCAGCTGAATAGTAGTGACCTGAGACCCAGTATCTAATAGGGCTTCAAAGGGGACCCCGTTGATCTCTATATTGATTTTAGGATGGGATCCTACATAACGTGGCATCCAATTTGGATCCTCTGGACCTAGTGTTCTACCTCCCGAGGGGTGGTCCTCAGCCTCAGGGGTTGCCCGTTTAACTGCCAGCACGTGGATTCTGTGTGTCCCAGCTTTTTGCAGTATGTACACACGGGCTTCTTGCGACCTCTATTACGCCTCCCAGGATCCCTGGGGTGAGTCTCTTGGTAAGGAGGTGGGAACGGCCTAGGAGGTGACAGGAATTCTTCTTCTAGCATTATGGGTTTTTCCCATTCCTCTATTTTTCTGCACACTTTCTCTAGACTTTTAGTGAGGTGATTTACTTGCTCTGTCAGCATGGCAATAGTATCAGTAGCTGACACTTGAACAGCTTGGCCGGCCTCAGCTCGGTTAGTGACAAGCGGTTTTGGCTTGCAGGCTGATGACTCAGATAGGGCGCTCAACTCAGGAGATACTGTGGACCCCAGAATTTTTATAGCCAGTTCTTTAAAGTCCAGAAAGGCACTGTTAGGGTGCTGGGCGGACAGCATCTTTAACTGGGTCCTTATTTGTTCACTAGACACCCCGTTGATAAATTGTTCCCTCAGGGTCTGGTCCCGGTTATCAGCCTCTTTGGGATCTATCTGGATTACAGCCCCTAAAGCCTCCTGAAGTGATAGGGCAAAGTCACGGAGGGACTCACCGGACTTCTGTTTCTTGCCAAAGAAGTGCATCTTTATCTCTGAGGCAGTCCTAGTTTCAAAAGTGGCTCTGAGGCGGGTGAAGATCTGTTCTAGAGTACTCCGCTCAGTAGCAGGCCATGATAACACTTCCCTGCGGGCAGCTCCCTCCAGTTGCGCCAGCATGATTTCCATTTGCTGGTCGGCATTTATAGGGTACAATCGGAATAGTGCCAGCAACTTTTCTTTAAAGCCCCTTAGGGTATGGGTCTCTCCCCTGTAGCGGGGGAACCATGGGGCCCCGAAATAGTAAGGCATGGTAAAGGGCATCATGCTGGGGGCTGTAGGATGATTAGAAGCCGCAAGCTCTCCCGGGGCCGGCTGCTCAGGCACTCCTGGCTCTGACATGGTAGTCTATTGAGAGGTGGCCGCTGGCGACTAAAGGGGCCGGAACAATCCCCTTCCCTCCGGTTACAAGTGCTTACCGGTATCGCTGGTCTTGCGCAGGCCAAGTCTCGCGAGGTTCCGGACGTCCTGAGCCCGCGGTGACGCAGGAGAAGCAGGGCCGCAGCGGTGCGATGATGAAGAGGGGCGGGACTCTCTGTGTCTTTGCAGGGATCCGCCCACGAATGTCCTCAGCGGCGCGGGAAACTTTACTCCAGGCAGCCGGTGGCCATCTTTAGCAAAACGCTGTCCATTCACTGACAGCAAGCAGGATTGTAAAAAGTCCACAAAACCACACTCCAATGCGGCGATTTTCTTCCTCTGGGTAGCGCAACACTGCACAGCGCTTTTTAGAGGTTTTTGGTACACTTTGGGTACGTTTTTCAGTCCACAAAGTCCACTTGAATAAAACAGGAAAATTGTCACTTTGGTCACAGGGCAACGGTATAAGGCACAAAGTTCACGCTTCTTGCACTAGAAAGCGTGCGTATCCTGTTCGTGAACGCCAAAAGAGAAGTGCAGCGTACTCAAGTTGGGTGCAATAGGTGTTTCTGGGTGATGTAGTGCAATATACACTAACCTGGTACAGCTGACTCTCTGCAAGGGCAGGTATAGGTAGAAATAGTTCGTGACGCCAGTGCCAAGTAAACGGTGGCACGCCGTTTGCGGATGCAGGAATAAATTGAGGAAACGTAGTATTAAAACAGAACTCCAACTTTAGTAGCTTTCCAGCAGAGACAATAGTGGAATCGCAGTTCCTTGGCATACAGTCGATTTTGCAATTCGGTCGATGCAGGCAATTCAGTTACAGCAAGGTAATTACAGAGTGTTGAACACAGGACTTGCAGCACAGGAGCTAGCACTCTATTTCTGTCTGATCCTGGAATATAGCATATCTTCACCAAGGCCCATTAACCTAGTTCTGGCTTTATCTCCTTGGCTATAGCTTTAATAAGTACCTCCTCTGTCTTTCTGAGTACCTCTTGCTTTCCTGATCTTTGCTTCTCTGTCTCTCTCAGCTTCTGGACACTTCCTCAGGCTCTAGAAACTTCTGAGCTGTCGTCTAGACTGACTTCTGCACTCCACACTAGATCAGGTTACACTGACTTTCCCTTCCTTGTCTGGCCCTTATATAAACTAGGGCTCCCTAGCTCCCTCTAATGCCTAAGAGCTGGAATGACACCCCTAGCCGGCCTGTACTTGCAAGTTTCATAGCAACAGGGAAATACATGCATTACATTACATGACATTTTATAAAACTGACATATACCAACTTCCCCATAATTAAGGAGGGACGACAGCACACCAAGTGACCTTTGGTAGTGACGGGTATTACAGTTCCCGTACACTACATATATACCACTCCTAAAAAGCCTCTTATGTTAACGGTGGTTATAAAACAGCAAGATAAAACAGTGAGCACAAGCAGTGAAAATAGCAGCAAGTTTCAAACAAGTAGGTAAGTAGTCGATTAAGGGCAAACTCGATGTTGTTGTCGATAAAAATGACTCGACAATGTGACAAAAATCGACCAGAAAAAATTTCGGCCTGAAAAATAATTGAAGGTCAGAAATGTACACCACTAATTTGCGATAGAATAGTTAAAAGTTCTTTACTTCATTCCGTTAAAAGTCAATCTGTCCCCAAACATAAAGTTAGTATGGAACCACACCTGAATAGAGCGGCGTCCCGCTAAGACAGGATAGGTAGCGGCGTCCCGCTATTAAACAGCTTGCAAGTGATTGTTTACCTCGATTCGGTTTCTATCGGAATAGACTCTACCAGACCTTGAGATATTTTCGCTCCCTTTGTTGTGCCCGCAGTGTTGTAGCACGCTGGTATCAGGAGTTTCTTTGTTAGTGAAGACCACGCTGGCAGGCTGTGATTCAACACGTGGGCCAGTAAATGTATCGAACCCTCTGTGTCTTTAGCCGTCCTAATTGCGTAGGTTACTTTCGCAGATGTCTCACTCTCTCTGGTCGGTAGGATTCAATGATAGATAAGTAAATCTGGTCACAAAACGGGGGATGTGGCACCAGACGCGTTTCGGGGTACTTGCATTCACCCCTTCCTCAGTGGTAGACATCCCCCCATTTGGAACTCCTCTTTTATAATGGTAACACTGATTATCCAATTCGTGCTAACAGGTGGTTAATTATCTGACGTCAGTTCCGGTTTATAACAGGTGTATGTTTGCTCAGATTGGTATAGAGCACAAATGCCAGTTCATCTGTATTGCCCAAAAAATACTAAAAATAGCAAATTCTGTACTTCAGCAGTTGCCTTGATGTATGTGCTTGCATACGTTCATTCATAATGAATACACGTATCATCTGCAGAAAAAACGCACCTATGCGTTATCGATGCGGCATATGTATGTTTTTTCATCATTATGCACAAAACCTCACATATATTGCTTGGCTGGATGTACAAAACATAAAATATTAATAATACAGTGTCAAACAGCAATAAATTCAATAAGAGGTATAAATTAGGGATACTATAAAAATTAATAAAATTCAATAAGAATACAATTTAAAAGTTGGTATAGATCCATATAAAAGGTCGATGACTATACTGTAGATGATTGTAGGGGAACCGTGGGAACCTGTCTGTCCAGGAGAAACCGGGCCAAGTAAAACAAAAGCCCGGTTTGTCATCAACAGACAAGTGCCCACTCTAAATTGATAGAAATCCAAATAGCTCAAATTCAGCATTCAGGCCATTGGGTAACAGGGTATCAAGTTCGAAAATCCTCTTAGTTTCAAGCCTAGACATCTTTTCGATATGGTTTCCACCCCTCCACTCTTTTTCCACTTTGTCTATTGCTATATATCTCATTCCCGAGGGGTCCTGATCATGACTGATTTTAAAATGGTTAGACAGGGAATGATTCTCAAAACCTTTTCTTATATTGTTAATATGCTCTGAGATCCGTTTTTTCAGGGATCTTTTAGTCCTCCCTACGTTTTGGCGTTTACACGGGCATTCTATGACATAAATCACATTTTCAGAGCTACATGTCAGGCAATCTTTAATTATATATCGACCTTTTATATGGATCTATACCAACTTTTAAATTGTATTCTTATTGAATTTTATAAATTTTTATAGTATCCCTAATTTATACCTCTTATTAAATTTATTGCTGTTTGACACTGTATTATTAATATTTTATGTTTTGTACATCCAGCCAAGCAATATATGTGAGGTTTTGTGCATAATGAAGAAAAAACGCACATATGCCGCATTGATAACGCAACATGCATAGGTGCGGTTTTTCTGCAGATGATACGTGTATTCATTATGAATGAACGTATGCAAGCACATACATCAAGGCAACTGCTGAAGTACAGAATTTGCTATTTTTATTATTTTTTGGGCAATACAGATGAACTGGCATTTGTGCTCTATACCAATCTGAGCAAACATACACCTGTTAAACCGGAACTGACGTCAGATAATTAACCACCTGTGAGCACGAATTGGATAATCAGTGTTACCATTATAAAAGAGGAGTTCCAAATGGGGGGATGTCTACCACTGAGTAAGGGGTGAATGTAAGTACCCCGAAACGCGTCTGGTGCCACATCCCCCGTTTTGTGACCAGATTTATTTATCTATCATTGAATCCTACCGACCAGAGAGAGTGAGACTGTCACGAGGGTGTCAAGAGCCACGTCTGACTCCGTTATACCCGGGGTCAGGAAGTCGCAGCGGGTGGCTGCGCGCTCTATGTCTAAAGACAGTGCTGTTTCTTAATGATAGCTTTCTGGGTTTGCCTTGCAATCCTTTTTGGCTCACTGAGGGATCCGTAGCTTCTCCTCCTTAGCTGTTTCTTGTCCAGCAATCCCAACCTCCTTATATTCCCATCTCTCACTTCTCTGGTTGCCAGATATAGAGCTTCCTGCCTGGACTTCTATACTGACCCACTGGAGCTGTGTAGCTGTGATTCCTGGTTGTTGTTCCAGAGTGTTACCCTCCGGATCCCTGTTGGGCTTTTGTTGTCCGCTGTTGTCGCCCACCTGGCATTATATGTTTGTCTGTATTGTCTGTCCTCTCCTTGGTGTTTCCCTTTAGTGTTAGTGGTGCGGACTAGTGTTCCCACCGCCCTATTCACTACGTAGGGCTCATCTCAGGGAAAGCCAGGGTTTAGGCACGTGATCGGCGTACGGGTGAGAAACCCATCTAGGGACATCAGGGCAGTCAGGTGCCAGCCTCAAGGTGAGTTAGGGGTCACCACCTTTTCCTCTCCCTTGGACAGGGCCTTCCCATTTCCCTCCCTTTGCGTCACGTATGTGATCGGCACGCCGGTCATGACATTATATCTGGCCCTTATTTTGCGTAGGTAGAGAAAAAAAAATACATTTTCTTTCTGCCTATTTAGAATCCAGTATGGATCCTATTGCTGCTTTGACAAAGCAACTTCAAGGCCTGTCTTTGGAGGTGGCAGGATTGAAGGGGTCAGTCCTCCAGCAACAGCAGCAATTGCAACAGACCGCAAGCCCAGCGGTTGCTATGGGTAACCAGGTTTCTGCGGAACCCAAGGTTGTTCTTCCTGACAGATTTTCTGGGGGAAGGGACAAATTTGCGACGTTCCGTGAGGCCTGTAAGTTATATTTTAAGCTGCGCCCTTACTCCTCTGGTAATGAAGAACAGCGGGTGGGGATTGCTATTTCCCTGCTTCAGGGGGACCCGCAATCCTGGGCGTTCTCTCTACCCACTGATTCCCAGGCTCTCCGGTCAGTGGATGAATTTTTTGGGGCCTTGGGTCTAATATATGATGACCCTGATCGAGTCGCCCTGGCTGAGTCGAAATTACGGAGACTCCTACAGGGAGAGAGGCCAGCAGAGGAGTATTGCTCAGAGTTTCGTAGGTGGGCTACGGATACCCAGTGGAACGACCCGGCTCTCAGGAGTCAGTTCTGCTCTGGGTTATCCGAAAGGGTTAAGGATGCGCTTGCGCTGTATGAGACCCCCTTTTCCCTGGATGCTGTTATGTCCCTTTCTATCAGAATAGATAGACGTCTTAGGGACAGATTGAAAAATCCTGAGCAATTGGTAACCCCTCCGAAGCAGCAGTTAGTCTGTACGGACCTAGACGAGCCTATGCAGCTAGGAGGAACTACCCGTCAGGTCTGTCCTCCTGAGGCTCGCTGTAGGCGTGGGGTTTGTTTTTTCTGTGGGGGGAGGGGTCATTTCATTAATGTCTGTCCTTCCTTTCTCAAAAACAAAAGACCGTCAGAACTACTAACCCCAGGCTGTGTGGAGGATGTCAGCCGGGGGGTATACGTTTCCTCCATACGAACATCTCAATTTGTGTTGCCAGCGGTTGTTGTTTTTGGTGTTAAGACGGAGACTATTTCTTTCTTTCTAGACAGTGGAGCAGGGGTAAATTTGATAGATGCCCATTTTGCCCGCACTATGGGTTTGTCTCTCTGTACGCTATAGAGACCTATTCCCATATTCGCTATTGATTCTGCTCCTCTGTCTCAGAGAAACCTCCCTCACATTGTCCATAACTTACACCTTCGGGTAGGGGACCACCATAACGAGTGTCTATCATGTTATGTTCTGGAGGGCCTTCCCACTCCTGTGGTATTGGGTCTTCCCTGGTTGGTAGCGCACAATCCAGTGGTGGACTGGCAGGCCAGGGAGATATTGGAGTGGAGTGAGCATTGCAGAGAAAATTGCTTAAATAGCAATTGCTTAGTCGCCTCCATAGCTACTTTACCTACATTTGTTTCGGACTTTGAGGATGTGTTTTCTGAAAAGGGTTGTCAGAAGTTACCACCTCACCGTCCTTATGATTGCCCGGTTAACCTGATTCCCGGGGCAAAATTACCCAAGACCAGGTTATATAATCTTTCGGGTCCCGAGAGACAAGCCATGAAAGATTATATCTCCGAGAGTCTGGCTAAGGGACACATCAGACCCTCTTCATCACCCGTGGCTGCAGGGTTTTTCTTTCTTAAAAAGAAAGATGAGGGCCTGTGTCCTTGCCTAGATTTCCGCGAACTAAACCGGATAACCATCCGAGACCCATACCCTCTTCCTCTCATTCCTGACCTGTTTAATCAGATTGCGGGTGCTAGGTGGTTCTCCAAATTTGATCTTAGGGGGGCCTACAATCTGATTCGTATCAAGGAAGGGGATGAGTGGAAGACAGCCTTTAACACCCCTTAGGGGCATTAGGAAAATCTAGTCATGCCTTTCGGTCTGACCAATGCTCCTGCTGTCTTCCAACATTTCGTTAATGACATTTTTAGTCATCTTATCGGCAGGTTTGTGGTGATATACCTAGATGATATTTTAATTTATTCGTCTGATCTGAAAACACATGAGGTACATGTCAGGCAGGTACTGCAGGTCCTACGGACTAATAAATGATATGCGAAAATTGAAAAGTGTGTCTTTGCCGTTCAGGAAATACAGTTCCTGGGATATCTATTATCTGCTTCAGGTTTCCGTATGGATCCTAGGAAGGTCCAGGCAATTTTAGATTGGGATCTTCCTGAGAACCTTAAAGCACTGCAACGGTTCTTGGGTTTCGCAAATTTCTATAGAAAGTTCATTAAAAATTATTCGGTGATTGTCAAACCCCTTACTGACATGACTAGGAAGGGGACTGATTTTTCTAAATGGTCTGACGCTGCTAAAATTGCATTTTCCTCACTAAAAGAGAGGTTTACCTCGGCACCTGTACTAATCCAACCGGATGTCTCCCAGCCTTTTATTGTTGAAGTAGATGCGTCAGAGGTGGGAGTGGGGGCTGTACTGTCTCAGGGTCCGTCTCCTGGCAAATGGCATTCTTGCGCTTTCTTTTCTAAAAAACGATCTGCAGCAGAGAAGAACTATGATATTGGCAATAGGGAACTATTAGCTATTAAACTAGCGTTTGAAGAATGGCGTCACTTTTTAGAGGGGGCAATCCACCCCGTCACGGTGATTACGGACCACAAAAACCTTCTGTACCTCGAATCAGCTAAGCGTCTCACCCCTAGACAAGCTAGGTGGTCGCTATTTTTTACCAGGTTTAACTTTTTCATCACCTATCGTCCTGGGGCAAAAAATACCAAGGCAGATGCATTATCTCGTAGTTTCCCTGGAGGGGGTAATGTGGGTGATCCGGTACCCATTTTACAAAGTGGAGTGGTTGTCTCGGCTGTACACTCTGTTCTGGAGGGGAAGGTGTTAGAGGCCCAGGGGGACGCCCCGGTCTCTTGCCCCTCAGAGAAATTGTTTGTACCGTTAAACCTTCGTCTCGAATTATTAAAGGAACATCATAATTCGGCACTTGCTGGGCACCCGGATAGTAAAGCAACCTTGGAGCTATTGTCTCGTCATTTTTGGTGGCCAAGGTTGCGTCAGGATGTAATGGATTTTGTGTATACTTGTTCTACTTGTGCACGCGCGAAAGTCTCTCATACACGTCCCGCAGGGTCTTTATTGCCACTTGTCATTCCCAATAGGCCATGGACACATCTGTCAATGGATTTCATCACTGACTTACCTTTGTCTGCGGGTAAAACAGTTATCCTGGTAGTAGTAGACAGGTTTAGCAAAATGGTACACTTTATTGCGTTACCCGCACTACCTAATGCTAAGACTCTTGCTCAGGTATTCATCAGTGAAATCGTGAAGCTTCACGGGGTCCCTTCCGAGGTTGTTTCGGATCGGGGAACCCAGTTTATTTCTAAGTTTTGGAAAGCTTTTTGTTCCTGTTTGGGGGTACACTTGTCCTTTTCCTCAGCTTTCCATCCTCAGTCGAATGGACAGACTGAGCGTACCAACCAAAACCTTGAGACATATCTAAGGTGTTTTATGTCTGAAAACCAAGAGGTGTGGTCATCATATTTACCGTTAGCCGAGTTTGCTATAAATAATCGCCGTCAGGAATCCACTGGCAAGTCACCATTTCTTGGTGCATATGGTTTTCATCCACAATTCTGTACTTTCAAAGAGGCAGGGTCTTCTGGGGTTCCCGAAGAGGAACGGTTTTCGTCATCTCTTTCATCTGTATGGCAGAAGGTGCAAGCTAACTTGAAAAATATGGGAGGTAAATATAAATGCATGGCTGATAAGAAACGGTCGCCAGGTCCGGACCTAGGAGTGAATGACTATGTGTGGTTATCTAGTAGGAATATTAAGTTAAAGGTTCCCTCTTGGAAACTGGGTCCTAGGTTCATTGGTCCTTACAAAATAGTAGCCATCATTAACCCTGTGGCTTTTCGCCTGGAGCTACCTCAAACTTTTAAAATCCATAACGTCTTCCATAAGTCGTTACTCAAAAAGTATGTTCCACCTCTAGAACCGTCACCGCTGCCACCCTCTCCTGTTGTTGTTGATGGTAATCTAGAGTTTCAAATATCCAAAATTGTTGATTCTCGTCGGGTCCGCCGCTCTCTTCAATATCTGGTGCATTTGAGGGGTTATGGTCCTGAGGAAAGAATGTAGGTCCCAGCGTATGAGGTAAACGCCGACAGGTTAGCTCGGGCTTTTCATGCCTCTCATCCTGAGAGACCTAGTCCTGAGTGTCCGGAGGCCCCTCGTGGAAAGGGGGGTACTGTCACGAGGGTGTCAAGAGCCACGTCTGACTCCGTTATACCCGGGGTCAGGAAGTCGCAGCGGGTGGCTGCGCGCTCTATGTCTAAAGACAGTGCTGTTTCTTAATGATAGCTTTCTGGGTTTGCCTTGCAATCCTTTTTGGCTCACTCAGGGATCCGTAGCTTCTCCTCCTTAGCTGTTTCTTGTCCAGCAATCCCAACCTCCTTATATTCCCATCTCTAACTTCTCTGGTTGCCAGATATAGAGCTTCCTGCCTGGACTTCTATACTGACCCACTGGAGCTGTGTAGCTGTGATTCCTGGTTGTTGTTCCAGAGTGTTACCCTCCAGATCCCTGTTGGGCTTTTGTTGTCCGCTGTTGTCGCCCACCTGGGATTATATGTTTGTCTGTATTGTCTGTCCTCTCCTTGGTGTTTCCCTTTAGTGTTAGTGGTGCGGACTAGTGTTCCCACCGCCCTATTCACTACGTAGGGCTCATCTCAGGGAAAGCCAGGGTTTAGGCACGTGATTGGCGTACGGGTGAGAAACCCGTCTAGGGACGTCAGGGCAGTCAGGTGCCAGCCTCAAGGTGAGTTAGGGGTTACCACCTTTCCCTCTCCCTTGGACAGGGCCTTCCCATTTCCCTCCCTTTGCGTCACGTATGTGATCGGCACGCCGGTCATGACAGAGACATGTGCGAAAGTAACCTACGCGATTAGGACGGCTAAAGACACAGAGGGTTCGATACATTTACTGGCCCACGTGTTGAATCACAGCCTGCCAGCGTGGTCCTGACTAACAAAGAAACTCCTGATACCAGCGTGCTACAACACTGCGGGCACAACGCAGGGAGCGAAAATATCTCAAGGTCTGGTAGAATCTATTCCGATAGAAACCGAATCGAGGTAAACAATCGCTTGCAAGCTGTTTAATAGCGGGACGCCGCTACCTATCCTGTCTTAGCGGGACGCCGCTCTATTCAGGTGTGGTTCCATACGATACTAACTTTATGTTTGGGGACAGATTGACTTTTAACGGAATGAAGTAAAGAACTTTTAACTATTCTATTGCAAATTAGTGGTGTACATTTCTGACCTTCGATTATTTTTCAGGCTGAAATTTTTTCTGGTCGATTTTTGTCACATTATCGAGTCATTTTTATTGAGTCAACAACATTGAGTTTGCCCTTAATCGACTACTTACCTACTTGTTTGAAACTTGCTGCTATTTTCACTGCTTGTGCTCACTGTTTTATCTTGCTGTTCTATAACCACCGTTAACATAAGAGGCTTTTTAGGAGTGGTATATACTACATACGGAATTGTTCTCCTATTTTATTGATTGCTCATTATTATTGATTGTCTATCATATTGATTGTCTATTTTACTATCATTAAACATATTTTCTGTAACTTTACATGGTCCTAGATTTCTGAGAGTGCCCTACCCATATTTATACCATTATCCACATGCGCTTCGCATGGGCAATACAAAAAAGTTTAAATATGACAGAGTTTACACAAACTGTGCAGCCTGCGATTATGACATTCTATGTTAAGGCCGTGTGGTAGGAGGGTGCCCATCTCCTATATCCACTCTGCTTCTCTTTTGTTTATCTGTTTAACAGGGTCTCCCCCTCTCCAGTGTCTCCGCACCAGTTCAACGGCACAGAATCTTAAACCACTCTGATTTTTCTAGTGCACTTTTTTGTAATGCGCCGAAACACTGTGGGTCTCCAGACCCTTCTTAATGTTTCGGACGTGTTCAGCAATGCAGGTTTTTAATTTTCTTAGAGTACGACCTATATATTGTGTCTTGCAGGGGCACTCTAACAAGTAGATTACCCCCGCTGTTTCACATGACAGATTCCCTTTTATTTTACACTCCTTATGTTTTGATGTTGACGTCACCATACTCGTATTGATGTTTTTCTTATCTATCTTGGCCCTATTTTTACATCCTATGCAAAAGCCGCACCATGTGAACACATCGTGATGGATGCGGGATCCCTTTTCTTTATTAGGGGATCCATGTACGATCTTATTCCTAACGGTTGGAGCCCTTCTGAATATGAGGGGGGGAAAAATATATATATATGTCATATGTCTTAATTGCCGTTCTGCTGTGAAGTTGCATTGTACTACACCCTTTTTTGGGGAGAATTATTTTAATTTAATTCTTTTATTATACAGTATGTCAGACAGAAAGGTGACAGGCCCTGAAAAGGGAACGGGCGGTGGCCAAACTTTTTCTGTCGCAGGCAGCAGAAGAAGGGGGGGTGGTGGCATCAGGAGTCACAGCGAGAGGCCTGAGCTCCTGGCGTCATCTAGCGGTCATGCCTTGACACCCCCAGCCAAGAATCGCTGGGTTCCTCTGACATGATGCTTATTTGGCATGGCCCGGGAGCAGGCCCTGTGCCCCCACCTGTACTCAACCTTCCTCTGTCACTTTCAGTTCCCTCAGCACGAGAAGTATTATATGCCGTAGACTCAGCTCCACTTTTCAGCAAGGACAAGCTACATGCAGCATCACCGAAAGTGGCCTGGGAGAACTGTGGCTCCTATGTGGTTGGGCAGTTTATAGTTCAAATCTAGCCAGTCAAAGGCTGAAACATCAATAAAAGGCGTTTCATGACGAAACAGCTTCAGTACGAAAACAAAAGGACAAACAAACAAATGTCAGCGCCACTCTCAAAGTAATCGGAATGGAATAGGTATTAATAGTAGCCCAAGAGACCGATAGCAGGCCTCCAAGTCGATTTATAAAACAACCAACGGTACCAATAAAGATATCGTAATGGTAATGATATAATTATAATGCTTTTGGATGTACCAAAAGAAGAAATATAGAAAGTAGAAAAGTGATTACATGAATCATCAAATAAATACACACTCAATTTATATTAAATTAAAATTAGAACCATATATCACGTACTATAAGTGATACTTGATATATTAAAATCAAACAGGTAAAGCTCAAGACACCTGGAGCACAACCCCCCCAGCCGGGATCGCCTGTAGTATGTTGAAGATTGACGTCAGCGCTCCAGTCGTACCAGGAAGGTAATAAACGGCACGTGAGACAGCACCTCTTCATCAATCCTTTTATTGCAATAATAATCGGCTCAACGCATTTTGGGAAAGACAAATAATACCCTTCATCAGGAGCAAAGATAATAATAGAAACCGGAATACCGGTGGTACACATATATATACACACACATGAATAATACAAAGTTCCCGCTAAAGGAACGTGACTTCCGGTTTAGGAGGCAAACTGGAAGTGGTGCGTTCCACTGTGGAACGCATGTAATATAAACTAACAAAAAGTGGACTGAGCAAATACAATTACATATATACAAATAGGGGGTTAAATAGAAAGTGGTAAAAATTTATATATAGGGCCCAATGTAAGAGACTAGTGATCGAAATGGTACTAAATAGGGAACGCTCGATAAACAGTGAAAAAACGGAAGTGCACTGGCTTCCGGTAGGCTGAAATGGAGCGCACAAATGGAATGCACGGGAGCCGGAAGTGGACTAACTTCCGGTCTAATGTAAGGTGAAATGCACAACTCGAACGCAAGGCGGACAGTGCACATGCACCCTACTGGAGCGCAATGGAAAATGTGTGTTCTGGATGCAGAGGACTAAGATCACTACAGAAGAGTATTATAATAGGGGCGCCTATGACAACAAGGTAGGAGATAAGGGTAAACCAACATAAAGGGGATCTAGAGGGAAGATAACTGATATAACTATATGCATAAGGGGGTAAAAAAGGACTGCACAGATGGACCGCACGGGGGCCGGAAGTGGACTAGCTTCCGGTATGATGTAGGGTGGAACGCACAGTTGGAACGCATGGCGGCCCGCGCGCATGCGCCCTGCTGGTGTGCAAAGAACATAAAATGTGTTTCAAATACAGGAGACTAAAATCACTACAGGGTACTAATATAGCACCTATGATGACAGGGTGATAGAATAGGGTATAACAACATAGGAGGAAAAAAAGACTAAACGACTATATGTAAATAAGGGAGTGAAGGGCCCTGTCTGCAAAAAGGTATCGTAGAGATATATGAAAATTAATAACATAAATGCATGAAGAAAGTTGCTAAAAGGAACATATGTTAATGGTATTGAATCGCTAGAGGACATAGTGGACGCTAAGGGATAGTGTTAATACAGTCTATTATAACATAGAAAAAAAAATACAAAAATGTGATGATATGTAAAAAGTGATGTATACCATAGATAAAACATAAATAAAAACATGAATAAAAGCAGTATCAAGACATGATTGTATAGATGATATACATAATATATATCAATGCAAACCGATGACCATTAGTAGTTCGTGTATTCAAGTGATTCATTAAGACCAAATGGGGTGAGGGTATTCAGCTTAAAAATCCAAAACATTTCCTTTCTGCATAATGTCTGATAAGAATGTGGGATCCATTTAAGGGGCGTAACCCTTAATGTAGATGGATCCCTGTCGTGGTGCAATGAAAAATGACGGGATACACTGTGGGTTGCTATTTTCCGTCGTATATTTGAATGGTGATCATTCATCCGTTCTCTTAAACACTGAATAATCCGTCTACATATAAGAGATCACAAGGGCATTGTAGAAGGTAAATGACGTTTGAAGTACTACAATTCATAGCGTTGTGTAGTGTAATGGGTTCTCTGGGTGATGGTAATTTAACTTGTTTTCCAAAACAGATGATAGCGCAACATTTACACCTTTTAATACCACATTTGGAAAAGCCTAATTTTAGGTGTGTTTTAGTGGTTTTAAAGTTAAGAGAAGAGGGATCCTGGGATAATTTGGGGTAAGAGGGTGCTATGATGTTTTTTAAAGTACGCGATTTACTGTAGGTAAGGTTTGATATTTTGGGAATTGTTGCGCCTATAATAGGGTCTTTTAGGAGGATTGTCCAATGTTTATTCAAGATCTTTCTGATCTCAGAGTGTTTGGAATTATATTGTGTTATAAGGTTAAACCTAACAGATGTGGACTCGCTCTGTTTTCTCACCTTACCTACCAGACTCTCCTTCTGACTTGTTTTGAGGACCCTATTCTCTGATTCTCATATCAAATTCCTGGGATAACCTTTATCCAGAAAAGTTTTCTTGAGAATAGAAAGTTGTTCCTTCAGCACTCTGTCATCAGAACAGTTTCTACGGATCCCTTGTTCCCGATTACGTTGAGAGTGGCGCTGACATTTGTTTGTCCTTTTGTTTTCATACTGAAGCTGTTTCGTCATGAGACGCCTTTTATTGATGTTTCAGCCTTTGACGGACTAGTTTTGACCTATAACCTGTTCACTAAGTGTGTAGCCTTGCTAGCACTGATCCCAGCTGCCTTCTCCATTGCTTTTGCACACTCATCTCATTTATTCTCTTTCATTTCCATCACCTTTGGCACCTCTGGGTCATTACTACCTTTGGTTTACTCTGTACCTAGGTAGTTTTTGTTAACCTCATCCTTCCTTTTTCTTTCTTTTTTAACATATCCATTTTCCTATGTGGTGGTCCAGCCTGCCGCAGCAACCGCTACATCACCCAGTGGCACGCACTCAATTTCATGCAATCAAGACTCCAGCACCTCAGCCGAAAGGAGCTGCCTGTCCTTCCCATCATCTGTTGGTCCTAATGCTTCTACTCCTCCTACTCCTCATCAGTCATTCCGTCAGCAATTGATCACCGAAGTGATTGCCAAGAGACAACAGTATGTGTGCACTCATCCAACAGCGCAGAAGCTGAACGTGCTCCTGGCCAATTTGCTGGTGCTGCAAGCCCTCCCTTATCAATTGGTGGACTCTGCACCTTTCAGAGAACTAATGGCTTGTGCCGAGCCAAGGTGGAGAGTCCCAAGCCATCATTTATTTGTGAAAAAGGCAGTATCAGCCGTGCACGCATATGTAAAACGAAAGGTAAGCCAATCATTGAGCCTGTCGGTATCTGCCAAAGTGCTAGGCAGCGCCGACGTGTGGAGTTGTAACTACAGTCAAGGACAATACAGTTGCAAGAAAAAGTATGTGAACCCTTTGGAATGATATGGATTTCTGCACAAATTGGTTATAGAATCTGATCTGAACTTCATCTAAGTCACAACAATAGACAATCAGTCTGCTTAAACTAATAACACACAAAGAATAAAATGTTACCATGTTTTTATTGAACACATCATGTAAACATTCAAAGTGGAAAAAGTATGTGAACCCTTGGATTTAATAACTGGTTGAACCTCCTTTGGCAGCAATAATGTCAATGTCAACCAAATGTTTTCTGTAGTTGTAGATCAGACATGCACAACGGTCAGGAGTAATTCTTGACCATTCCTCTTTACAGAACTGTTTCAGTTCAGCAATATTCTTGGGATGTCTGGTGTGAATCACTTTCTTGAGGTCATGCCACAGCATCTCAATCGGGTTGAGGTCAGGACTCTGACTGGGCCACTCCAGAAGGCATATTTTCTTCTGTTTGAGCCATTCTGTTGTTGATTTACTTCTATGCTTTGGGTCATTGTCCTGTTGCAACACCCATCTTCTGTTGAGCTTTAGCTGGTGGACAGATGGCCTTAAGTTCTCCTGCAAAATGTCTTGATAAACTTGGGAATTCATTTTTGCTTCGATGATAGCAATCCGTCCAGGTCCTGACGCAGCAAAGCAGCCCAAAATCATGATGCCCCCACCACCATACTTCACAGTTGGGATGAGGTTTTGATGTTGGTGTGCTGTGCCTCTTTTTCTCCACACATAGTGTTGTGTGTTTCTTCAAAACAACTCAACTTTGGTTTCATCTGTAGAGTTGAGCGAACACCTGGATGTTCGGGTTCGAGAAGTTCGGCCGAACTTCCCGGAAATGTTCGGGTTCGGGATCCGAACTCGACCCGAACTTCGCCCCGAACCCGAACCATGGGGACCCGAACTTTTCGGCACTAAAAAGGCTGTAAAATAGCCCAGGAAAGGGCTAGAGGGCTGCAAAAGGCAACAAAATGTAGGTAAATCCCCTGCAAACAAATGTGGATAGGGAAATGAATTTAAATAAAAATAAAATAAATTAAAATTAACAAATATCAATTGGAGAGAGGTCTCATGGCAGAGAATCAGGTTTCATGTCATAGCAGAGAATCAGGCTTCACGTCACACACCACAGGAACAGGCCATTGTCAGATATATAGGCCCCGGCATCCAGACAGAGGAGAGAGGTCCCATAGCAGAGAATCAGGCTTCATGTCATTGCAGAGAATCAGGCTTCAAGTCATAGCAGAGAATCAGGCTTCAAGTCATAGCAGAGAATCAGGCTTCATGTCATAGCAGAGAATCAGACTTCCCGTCACCCACCACTGGAACAGGCCATTGTCAGATATTTAGGCCCCGGCACCCAGACAGAGGAGAGAGGTCCCATAGCAGAGAATCAGGCTTCATGGCATAACAGAGAAACAGGCTTCACGTCACCCACCACTGGAACAGGCCACTGTCAGATATTTTTAAGCCCCGGCACCCAGACAGAGGAGAGAGGGCCCATAGCAGAGAATCAGGCTTCATGTCATAGCAGAGAATCAGGCTTCAAGTCATAGCAGAGAATCAGGCTTCATGTCATAGCAGAGAATCATGCTTCATGTCACCCAACACTGGAACAGGCCACTGTCAGATATTTTTAGGCCCCGGCACCCAGACAGAGGAGAGAGGTCCCATAGCAGAGATTCAGGCTTCATGTCATAGCAGAGAATCAGGCTTCATGTCACCCAACACTGGAACAGGCCACTGTCAGATATTTTTAGGCCCCGGCACCCAGACAGAGGAGAGGTTCATTCAACTCTGGGTTGCCCCGCAATATAATGGTAAAATGAAAATAAAAAAAGGATTGAATGAGGAAGTGCCCTGGAGTACAATAATATATGGTTAAGGGGAGGTAGTTATAAATGTCTAATCTGCACAAGGGATGGACAGGTCCTGTGGGATCCATGCTTGGTTCATTTTTATGAACGTCAGCTTGTCCACATTGGCTGTAGACAGGCGGCTGCGTTTGTCTGTAATGACGCCCCCTGCCGTGCTGAATACACGTTCAGACAAACCGCTGATCGCCGGGCAGGCCAGCACCTCCAAGGCATAAAAGGCTAGCTCTGGCCACGTGGACAATTTGGAGACCCAGAAGTTGAATGGGGCCGAACCATCAGTCAGTACGTGAAGGGGTGTGCACACGTACTGTTCCACCATGTTAGTGAAATGTTGCCTCCTGCTAACACGTTCCGTATCAGGTGGTGGTGCAGTTAGCTGTGGCGTGGTGACAAAACTTTTCCACATCTCTGCCATGCTAACCCTGCCCTCAGAGGAGCTGGCCGTGACACAGCTGCGTTAGCGACCTCTTGCTCCTCCTCTGCCTTCACCTTGGGCTTCCACTTGTTCCCCTGTGACATTTGGGAATGCTCTCAGTAGCGCGTCTACCAATGTGCGCTTGTACTCGCGCATCTTCCTATCACGCTCCAGTGCAGGAAGTAAGGTGGGCACATTGTCTTTATACCGGGGATCCAGCAGGGTGGCAACCCAGTAGTCCGCACACGTTAAAATGTGGGCAACTCTGCTGTCGTTGCGCAGGCACTGCAGCATGTAGTCGCTCATGTGTGCCAGGCTGCCCAGAGGTAAGGACAAGCTGTCCTCTGTGGGAGGCGTATCATCATCATCCTGCGTTTCTCCCCAGCCACGCACCAGTGATGGGCCCGAGCTGCGTTGGGTGCCACCCCGCTGTGAACATGCTTTATCCTCATCTCCTCCACCTCCTCCTCATCCTCGTCCTCCTCGTCCTCCAGTAGTGGGCCCTGGCTGGCCACATTTGTACCTGGCCTCTGCTGTTGCAAAAAACCTCCCTCTGAGTCACTTCGAAGAGACTGGCCTGAAAGTGCTAAAAATGACCCCTCTTCCTCCTCCTCCTCCTCCTCCTCCTGGGCCACCTCCTCTTCCATCATCGCCCTAAGTGTTTTCTCAAGGAGACATAGAAGTGGTATTGTAACGCTGATAACGGCGTCATCGCCACTGGCCATGTTGGTGGAGTACTCGAAACAGCGCAACAGGGCACATAGGTCTTGCATG
>NC_053395.1:88802319-88850236 GCF_905171765.1 Bufo bufo
AATAATATTATAAGTGATAACCAACATGGGTTTACCAAGGACAGAAATTGTCAGATTAACCTGATTTGTTTTTATGAGGAGGTGAGTAGTAGCCTGGATAGAGGGGATGCTGTGAATGTAGTGTTTCTGGATTTTGCAAAGGCTTTTGATATTGTCCCTCATAGATGTTTAATAGGTAAAATAAGATCTACTGTATAGGCTTGGAAAGTATAATTTGTAATTGGATTGGAAACTGGCTGAAAGACCATGTCCAGAGAGTTGTGGTCAATTCAGAATGGTCCCTGGTTATAAATGGTGTACCCCAGTGCTGGGTCCTCTATTATTGAATTTATTTATTAATGATATTGAGGATGGTATTAATAGCACCATTTCTATTTTTGCAGATGACACTAAGCTACGCTGCCTTTAAAAAAGCCTTTAGCTTTGATTATGGCACGTATTCGCTGGGGCATTGTTTTGATAAGCTTCTGCAATGTCACAAGATTTATTTCCATATAGTGTTGCATAAATTTTTCACCAAGATCTTGCATTGATGATGGTAGAGTCTGACTGCTGTGCAAAGCCTTCTCAGAGCACATCCCAAAGATTATCAATGGGGTTATGGTCTGGACTCTGTCGTGGCCAATTGATGTGTGAAAATGATGTCTCATGCTCCCTGAACCACTCTTTCGCAATTTGAGCCCGATGAATCCTGGCATTGTCATCTTGGAATATGCCCGTGCCATCAGGGAAGAAAAAATCCATTGATGGAATAACCTGGTCATTCAGTATGCTCAGGTAGTCAGCTGACCTCATTCTTGGATCACATACTGTGAACCTAGAACCTAGACCTGACCAACTGCAGCAACCCCAGATCATAGCACTGCCCCCACAGGCTTGTACAGTAGGCACTAGGCATGATGGGTGCATCACTTCATCTGCCTCTCTTCTTTCCCTGATGCGCCCATCACTCTGGAACAGGGTAAATCTGGACTCATCAGACCACATGACCTTCTTCCATTGCTCCAGAGTCCAATCTTTATGCTCCCTAGGAAATTGAAGCCTTTTTTTCTTGTTTGCTTCAATGATTAGTGGTTTTCTTATGGCTACACAGCTGTTCAGTCTGAGTTCTAAAGAGTCTCACTTCCTTCTGGGATTTGCGTCCCCACCTATCCCTTGGTTGAATTTGATGGATTTATATCGTTTTTCAACCGTATTAACTATGTAACTATGGAATTCTCTGCCTGAGAAGGTGGTGATTAGAGATGAGCGAATCAAAGTTGACAAAGTGGAATTCGATTAAATTTCAGGAAATATTCGATCCACACCAAAGCCGAAATTCCTCACGCTTCGTGGTAACGAATCACATTTTTTCCTAAAATGGCTGCTGAACGTGTTAGGACATGAAGTAAAGAACTCTGGGCACGAGGGATCACGCACAATGTCATGCATGCAGCCAATCAGAAGCCAGCCCGCCCTTGTGATGTCACAGCTCTATAAATAGCATCAGCCATCTTGGATAGGGATGAGCGAACCCGAACTGTATAGTTCAGGTTCGTACCGAATTTTGGGGTGTTCGTGACACGGACCCGAACCCGAACATTTTCGTAAAAGTCCGTGTTTGGGTTCGGTGTTCGGCGCTTTCTTGGCGCTTTTTGAAAGGCTGCAAAGCAGCCAATCAACAAGCGTCATACTACTTGCCCCAAGAGGCCATCACAGCCATGCCTACTATTGGCATGGCTGTGATTGGCCAGTGCAGCATGTGACCCAGCCTCTATTTAAGCTGGAGTCACGTAGCGCCGCACGTCACTCTGCTCTGATCAGTGTTGGGATAGGATGCAGCAGCTGCTGTTAGGGCCAGATTAGGCAGTTATTTACTCTTCAAAAACACTTACTGAAGTGATCGATGTACAGCTGTGTATCATTCAACATCTGCTATTTAATTGCTCACTGTTTTTAGGCTGCCCAGAGCGTTTTTTCTGTCACTTTTTTCTGGGGTGCTCAGCGGCCATTTTGTGTCTTGTGGTGCGCCAGCACAAGTTGCCACCAAGTCCATTTAACCATCAATAGTGTGTTTTTTTTTTTTTGCTATATCCTACATCAGGGGCTTGGCTGTGCTTGCTATTTTATTGAGGGGTGAAATACAATTGCCAAAATAGCAGTACCCTAAATCTGGTGTTTCAGCTGTGGCTAGCCAATTGTAATACTGTCTGCTGTCTGGCAAAGGATATATTTTTTTCTGGGTTGAAATACAATTCCCAAATTAGCAATTCCCTAAATCTGTGGTTTCTGCTGTAGCAGGCCAAGTTTAAATCTATCCATAAAAGGGTATATTACATTGAAGTTGCTGATAGGGTCATTCTCAATAACTTCACACGCTACCGTGCATCTCCAAGTCTAATTCTGTCCGTAAACGTATACCTGTCATCCAATTAGGGCCTAAATACTAGGCCTACAATTTATATTCAGCTAAATCTGTGTTTACTGCTGTGGCTGGTAAAGTTATTTAGTGTCCGTCAAAGCACAGTTTTTGTTCTGGGTTGAATTTCAATTCCCAAATTAGCAATTCCATAAATCAGTGGTTTCTGCTGTGGCAGGCCAAGTTTAAATCTATCCATAAAAGGGTTTATTACATTGAAGGTGCTGATAGGGTCATCCTCAATAACTTCACACGCTACCGTGCATTTCCAAGTCTAATTCTGTCCGTAAAAGGGATACCTGTTATCCAGGACCTAAATACTAGGCCTACAATTTATATTCAGCTAAATCTGTGGTTACTGCTGTGCCTGTATTAGTGTAATACGGTACCTAAATAGATAGCCAGATAGTGTTAGGTGCCTGTAAAAAAAGGCCTGAATTTGAATTCAATACATTGGGCCAAATAATTTTTTTCCTATTGTGGTGAACGGTAACAATGAGGAAAACATCTAGTAAGGGACGCGGACACGGACATGGTCGTGGTGGTGTTAGTGGACCCTCTGGTGCTGGGAGAGGACATGGCCATTCTGCCACAGCCACACGTCCTAGTGTACCAACTACCTCAGGTCCCAGTAGACGCCAGAATTTACAGCGATATTTGGTGGGGCCCAATGCCATTCTATAGATGGTAAGGCCTGAGCAGGTACAGGCATTAGTCAATTGGGTGGGCGACAGTGGATCCAGCACATTCACATTATCTCCCAGCCAGCCTTCTGCAGAAAGCGCACAGATGGCACCTGAAAACCAAGCCCATCAGTCTGTCACATCACCCCCATGCATATCAGGGAAACTGTCTGAGCCTCAACTTATGCAGCAGTCTCTTATGCTGTTTGAAGACTCTGCGGCAGGGTTTCCCAAGGGCATCCACCTAGCCAATCCCCAGCGGTGGAAGACATAGAATGCACTGACGCACAACCACTTATGTTTCCTGATGATGAGGACATGGGAATACCACCTCAGCACGTCTCTGATGATGAAACACAGGTGCCAACTGCTGCGTCTTTCTGCAGTGTGCAGACTGAACAGGAGGTCAGAGAGGAAGACTGGGTGGAAGACGATGCAGGGGACGATGAGGTCCTAGACCCAACATGGAATGAAGGTCGTGTCACTGACTTTCAGAGTTCGGAGGAAGAGGCAGTGGTGAGACCGAGCCAACAGCGTAGCAAAAGAGGGAGCAGTGGGCAAAAGAAGAACACCCGCCGCCAAGAGAGTCCGCCTGCTACTGACCACCGCCATCTGGAACCGAGCACCCCAAAGGCAGCTTCAAGGAGTTCCCTGGCGTGGCAGTTCTTCAAACAATGTGCTGACGACAAGACCCGAGTGGTTTGCACGCTGTGCCATCAGTGCTTGAAGCGAGGCATTAACGATCTGAACCTTAGCACAACCTGCATGACCAGGCACCTGCATGCAAAGCATGAACTGCAGTAGAGTAAACACCTTAAAAACAAGGAGCTCACTCAGGCTCCCCCTGCTACCTCTTCTGCTGCTGCCTCGGCCTCTTCCTCCGCCTCTGGAGGAACGTTGGCACCTGCCGCCCAGCAAACAGAGGATGTACCACCAACACCACCACCTCCGTCACCAAGCATCTCAACCATGTCACACGGCAGCGTTCAACTCTCCATCTCACAAACATTTGAGAGAAAGCGTAAATTCCCACCTAGCCACCCTCGATCCCTGGCCCTGAATGCCAGCATTTCTAAGCTACTGGCCTATGAAATGCTGTCATTCAGGTTGGTGGACACAGACAGCTTCAAACAGCTCATGTTGCTTGCTGTCCCACAGTAGGTTGTTCCCAGCCGCCACTACTTCTCCAAGAGGGACGTGCCTTCCCTGCACAACCAAGTATCCGATAAAATCAAGTGTGCACTGCGCAACTCCATCTGTGGCAAGGTCCAACTAACCACAGATATGTGGACCAGTAAGCACGGCCAGGGACGCTATATCTCCCTAACTGCACACTGGGTAAATGTAGTGGCGGCTGGGCCCCAGGCGAAGAGCTCTTTGGCGCACGTCCTTCCGCCGCCAAGGATCGCAGGGCAACATTCTTTGCCTCCTGTTGCCTCCTCCTCCTACTCGGCTTCCTCCTCCTCGTCTTCCACCTGCTCATCCAGTCAGCCACACACCTTCACCACCAACTTCAGCACAGCCCGGGGTAAACGTCAGCAGGCCATTCTGAAACTCATATGTTTGGGGGACAGGCCCCACACCGCACAGGAGTTGTGGTGGGGTATCGAACAACAGACCGACGAGTGGTTGCTGCTGGTGAGCCTCAAGCCTGGCCTGGTGGTGTGCGATAATGGGCGAAATCTCGTTGCAGCTCTGGGACTAGCCGGTTTGACGCACATCCCTTGCCTGGCGCATGTGCTGAATTTGGTGGTGCAGAAGTTCATTCACAACTACCCCGACATGTCAGAGCTGCTGCATAAAGTGCGGGCCGTCTGTGCACGCTTCCGGCGTTCACATCCTGCCGCTGCTCGCCTGTCTGCGCTACAGCGTAACTTCGGCCTTCCCGCTCACCGCCTCATATGCGACGTGCCCACCAGGTGGAACTCCACCTTGCACATGCTGGACAGACTGTGCGAGCAGCAGCAGGCCATAGTGGAGTTTCAGCTGCAGCACGCACGGGTCAGTCGCACTGCGGAACAGCACCACTTCACCACCAATGACTGGGCCTCCATGCGAGACCTGTGTGCCCTGTTGCGCTGTTTCGAGTACTACACCAACATGGCCAGTGGCGATGACGCCGTTATCAGCGTTACAATACCACTTCTATGTCTCCTTGAGAAAACACTTTGAGGAGGAAGAGGGGTCATTTTTAGCACTTTCAGGCCAGTCTCTTCGAAGTGACTCAGAGGGAGGTTTTTTGCAACACCAGAGGCCAGGTACAAATGTGGCCAGCCAGGGCCCACTTCTGGAGGACGAGGAGGAGGAGGATGATGAGGAGGTGAAGGAGGATGAGGATGAAGCATGTTCACAGCGAGGTGGCACCCAACACAGCTCGGGCCCATCACTGGTGCGTGGCTGGGGGGAAACGCAGGACGATGACGATACGCCTCCCACAGAGGACAGCTTGTCCTTACCTCTGAGCAGCCCTGCACACATGAGCGACTACATGCTGCAGTGCCTGCGCAACGACAGCAGAGTTGCCCACATTTTAACGTGTGCGGACTACTGGGTTGCCACCCTGCTGGATCCCCGGTACAAAGACAATGTGCCCACCTAGCTTGCTGCACTGGAGCGTGATAGGAAGATGCGCGAGTACAAGCGCACGTTTGTAGACGCGCTACTGAGAGCATTCCCAAATGTCACAGGGGAACAAGTGGAAGCCCAAGGCGAAGGCAGAGGAGGAGCAAGAGGTCGCCACGCAGCTGTGTCACGGCCAGCTCCTCTGAGGGCAGGGTTAGCATGGCAGAGATGTGGAAAAGTTTTGTCACCACGCCACAGCTAACTGCACCACCACCTGATACGGAACGTGTTAGCAGGAGGCAACATTTCACTAACATGGTGGAACAGTACGTGTGCACACCCCTCCACGTACTGACTGATGGTTCGGCCCCATTCAACTTCTGGGTCTCCAAATTGTCCACGTGGCCAGAGCTAGCCTTTTATGCCTTGGAGGTGCTGGCCTGCCCGGCGGCCAGCGTTTTGTCTGAACGTGTATTCAGCACGGCAGGGGGCGTCATTACAGACAAACGCAGCCGCCTGTCTACAGCCAATGTGGACAAGCTGACGTTCATAAAAATGAACCAGGAATGGATCCCACAGGACCTGTCCATCCCTTGTGCAGATTAGACATTTATAACTACCTCCCCTTAACAATATATTATTGTACTCCAGGGCACTTCCTCATTCAATCCTTTTTTTATTTTCATTTTACCATTATATTGCGGGGCAACCCAAAGTTGAATGAACCTCTCCTCTGTCTGGGTGCCGGGGCCTAAAAATATCTGACAGTGGCCTGTTCCAGTGTTGGGTGACATGAAGCATGATTCTCTGCTATGACATGAAGCCTGATTCTCTGCTATGGGACCTCTCTCCTCTGTCTGGGTGCCGGGGCCTAAAAATATCTGACAATGGCCTGTTACAGTGTTGGGTTCATGAAGCCTGATTCTCTGCTATGACATGAAGCCTGATTCTCTGCTATGGGACCTCTCTCCTCTGTCTGGGTGCAGGGGCCTAAAAATATCTGACAATGGCCTGTTCCAGTGGTGGGTGACATGAAGCCTGATTCTCTGCTATGACATGAAGCCTGATTCTCTGCTATGACATGAAGCCTGATTCTCTGCTATGACTTGAAGCCTGATTCTCTGCTATGACATGAAGCCTGATTCTCTGCTATGGGACCTCTCTCCTCTGTCTGGGTGCCGGGGCCTAAATATCTGACAATGGCCTGTTCCAGTGGTGGGTGACGTGAAGCCTGATTCTCTGCTATGACATGAAGCCTGATTCTCTGCTATGACTTGAAGCCTGATTCTCTGCTATGACATGAAGACTGATTCTCTGCTATGGGACCTCTCTCCTCTGTCTGGGTGCCTGGGCCTAAATATCTGACAATGGCCTGTTCCAGTGGTGCGTGACGTGAAGCCTGATTCTCTGCTATGACATGAAGCCTGATTCTCTGCCATGAGACCTCTCTCCAATTGATATTGGTTAATTTTAATTTATTTTATTTTTATTTTTATTCATTTCCCTATCCACATTTGTTTGCATGGGATTTACCTACATGTTGCTGCCTTTTACAGCCCTCTAGCCCTTTCCTGGGCTATTTTATAGCCTTTTTAGTGCCGAAAAGTTTGGGTCCCCATTGACTTTAATGGGGTTCGGGTTCGGGGCGAAGTTCGGGTCGAGTTCGGATCCCGAACCCGAACATTTCCAGGAAGTTCGGCCGAACTTCTCGAACCCGAACATCCAGGTGTTTGCTCAACTCTATTTATATTCCCTAGTTTGATATCAAGCCAAAAATGTATAAGTTTTGTTGCAATACTACCCCATATCTGAGATTGGTCATCATTTTGGGCAGAGCAAGGGCCCAAAATGTAATTTTCTTCATTGAGTTTTTGCGCATAATCCATTGATTTTATATCTCTCACAACTTTAAAGCCGTATTGCATAATATCTTTGTGTTAGTTGAGTAGTATTTTGGTGGCACCATATAGTGGCGAATTCTGGGTACTGCATATCATTGTATATTATTGAAATTTACGTTGATAAATTTTTGATTGTATTTTAAACTATTGTATAATAAACCATTTATATTTTTGCATAGACGCTTGTACCCTGTTTTACTGCAAAATAATTAGGTTCTCGATTGAACTCTTTTTGAGATGTTTATGTCCATATGTCCATCTCGCGGATCAATATCATTTGCATAATTTTTCTTTCGATCCATTAATATGTATATATATATATATATATATATATAAGCATTTGCTTTATACCCAACATATTATGGAGGTTCCACCGAGATCGAATTAATTCTTAGATTATTTGTGCAAATAGTAAAATTTTCCATACTTTTCTTGGCTAACCAGATTATTCATAGATCTGTGTATAACTTTGTTGTAAGAAAATGAGTGCAGACGGTAGTGAAGCAGGTAGTGATGTTGCAACAGGAGATAGTCCATCTAGCCTGGAGCAGTTAATCCATAATGTTGCTGAATATGTCACTTCACATTTAAGTTTGGATCATTAAGTGACTGCATGGATAAGTGAGTTGCAATCGGAAGCCAAGATAGAATGTGTGGATGTATGGACCCCACTTGGCACAGTCAGGAAACATCTAACTTATCTTGATGTGCTTAAAAATACCGCCAGTAAAAACCAACATCTCTTAAAGATGTTGCCATCAATTTTGTGTGCATTATTAGAGGTCAGCATTTTCTGAGAGAGTAGACATGTGCATATAACCAAAATGCAAGCTTATCTATCCCATATGGAAGAAAGATTAAAATCTGCAAAGGCATCGATCAATGACTCAAAATGTGAGCTCGATCACAGCCATGCTGCCTATCATAAATTAAAAAGTGAGGCACATGAGGCACATCCGTTTTAGCAGTTTGCAGCAAGCAAACGAACTAAGCCAAACTGTAGCTAATGTTGAAAGTGATCTGTCTGATCATGAAGGATCTCCAGATCCTCCAATTCTCACACCCCAAAATGCAGATATGTCATTGTCACATGCTCTCAAAGCGCAATCCATCCGAGACCCTAAGCCACCCGAGGGTGATGGCATGATTATACAGGAGGCCTTAACCCAATTAAGTCAGGCGTGTCAAGCTGTAACCGCCTTGCTAGGCACTAGCGACACAAAAGGCCACAGAAGCGCCCCTCCACATCCTCCCCTAGAGAAGAATGTTAGGGTTAAGTCACCTGTGCCAAGTGGGTCTGATGGAAGTGAGCGAAGTGTGAGTGACTGTGACAGTGATGTGGGAAGCCGTGTGATCCATTCCCTACTACGCAGGCATAAGATTGCCAATCAGGGAGATGAGAGTTTCAGACGACCAACAGAGCTCCTCGAGTATCATTAAGTTTCTAAATGTCACTGTGCCCAAATTCTCTTAAAAGTGTTCCCCTGAAATTGCTAATCACTTAGAACTGTACCAGTCCACCATGGATTCTTTAAAATTGTATTCTGATGCAGACAGGATCAGATTCCTACCATGGGCATTTGATGGTAAATATCGCAACTACTTTATTTCTTTTAGGGAGAGGGCAATTCAGGATTGGCAGGATGTTTTGCACGAGGTCAAATTCGGCCCTTACCGTACTATGACTGCTGCAAAACGTGATATCTATAAACTTACATGTAGACCCAATCTGAATCCCCGGGAATTCCTCCCCATCCTTAAAAATACCTATGGGTTGGCGTATAGATCCCCAAACTGGGAGTCTGAGGAGTTCAAACAACTGTTTTATGATGCAATGCCCATGCAAATTAAGCTTAGCCTAGCTAGAGATCTTGATCTCAAAGCTCCCTTAGACAAGTTGGTGAAAGCTGCCACCTCACTGTATAATATCAGTTAATGCCATGCTACAGGTGAGAGGAGATATAAAAAGTCCCCAGAACAAAACATAGCAGAAGCTAAGTTAAACCCTAGTTTAAAATTTGAAATGCAGCCACCTAAGTACCCTTAGTCTACAGGACCTGTCCACAAACCCAGCGACAACAGGTAGGACCCAAGCAAACAAAACCTCAGAGCCCCAATGGACCAGAGGGGGATAACTCTGGTGCTGGGAGGTCTAACTACCATCCCCAATATTACAATAAGGGTCCCCAGGGATACAGGTGCTGGAATAACAGGCCCAGACAACAGAAGGAAAGTAGGCCTAAACCCCCTACCTTACCTAGAAGTCAGTCACCCACTTCTAATGAGGGCACACCACAAGTCCAAATTGTGCGCAAACCAAACAATCGATTGGATCAGTTGGCAGATCAAGTGGCCAAATTACATGAGATCATTAGTAAAATGTCCCAGGTGTCCACTGGAAAACAGCCTGAGTCTTTTTTAGGGGCAATGCAGGTCCCAACTCAGCCCCATAATGCAGGAAGGGCGGGGTCAGAGCCCAGACCGGTGCAAGGCTACCGAGATGGTTGTAAAAGAATCTAATGTGATTTCTAATCCTACTTTTCCTTGCAGCGTTCTTGACCCTAAAATTGAGGCCAAGGAGGAGATGTCTAACATGTTGTCTAATCATGATGATTCCTGCACTAATGTGTCTTCTCCAGTGAGTGATCCTATCATCCAGCATCAATCTGCGAGCTGCCATCTGTAAGCTGTGATGTGATCCAGTGTTCATCAAAGGTGGGGGCTGCTGCTGCCGCGAGCAGCAAGAATTCCAAGAATTCACCAGAGGTTGTGACACTGCAGAAAGGTCAAATCCTTAACAAGTGTCAAATAAATGATCACCCTCATTTCTTATGCAATTTATTTCAGGTTGAAGGCCGATATTTTCTTGATTCTTATCTCTAAGATGAACTTATCGGGCCAATCAGGGGTTTACTTGACACAGGATCACAAGCTACTATATTGTCATAAAGTTATTTTCAACAGGTATTGGAGATGACAGCAAAGAAGTCGAGATTGAGTGTCGGCGGAGACACTTTGCAGGTAAGGCTACTTTCACACTAGCGTTCGGAGCGGATCCGTCTGAGGTTTCATCAGACGGATCCGCTCCGATAATGCAGACGTTCGCATCCGTTCAGAACGGATCCGTCTGCATTAAAACGTAGAAAATTTTCTAAGTATGAAAGTAGCCTGAGCGGATCCGTTCAGACTTTACATTGTAAGTCAATGAGGAACAGATCCGCTTGAAGATTGAGCCATATGGTGTCATCTTCAAGCGGATCCGTCCCCATTGACTTACATTGTAAGTCTGGACGGATCCGCTCGCCTCCGCACGGCCAGGCGGACACCCGAACGCTGCAAGCAGCGTTCAGGTGTCCGCTCACTGAGCGGAGCGGAGGCTGAGCGCTGGCAGGCGGATGCATTCTCAGTGGATCCGCCTCCACTGAGAATGCATTGGGGCCAGACGGATGCGTTCGGGGCCGCTCGTGAGCCCCTTCAAACGGAGCGCACGAGCGGACACCCGAACGCTCGTGTGAAAGTAGCCTAAGAGGTACTGTGTGTAATGCTGCCTGACTGAGACATATCCCTGTTATCTACATCCTGGTGGCGGCAGGCGGGCGAGTGGTAACTTGAGAGGTGTCCGAAGCTGAGCTGGAGGAGGATGGTGCGTCAAGGTTCCGAGCAGAAGCTGTAGAAGATTGGGTGTCCTGTGTTATCCAGTCAACTATGTCCTCAGAACTTTTCACGTTCAGGGTACGTGGCCTCTGAACACTGGGCATTATTCTAGGGCCAAAGGGAATCACAGCACCACGACCACGACGGCCCCTGCGGGGTGACCTGCCTCTGCCTGTCATTTTTTTTTTATTCGTTTAGTTGTACTATGCGTGCAAGATACTGTGACACCAGATATGAGTGGCACTGTGCATTGGCAGAAGTTGGCAGATTAGACGCTGTAGGCCTGACACACACGCTTGCAGACAACTAACTGCTATTCAATCTATTACAGTCAAAATTGTTTTTGTTTTTTTAAATGTAATCTTCTGTGACACCAGATATGAGTTGCACTGGTGCAGGGCTTGAAACACACACGCGTGCAGGCAACTGACTGCTATTATTTTACAGTCAAAATTGTTGTTTTTTTAAAATGTAATCCACTGTGACACCAGATATGAGTTGCGCTGGTGACACTATGCACTTGCAGGGCCTGAAACACACACACGTGCAGGCAACTGACTGCTATTATATTACAGTCAAAATTGTGTTTTTTTATGTAATCTACTGTGACACCAGATATGAGTTGCGCTGGTGACACTATGCACTTGCAGGGCCTGAAACACACACGCGTGCAGGCAACTGACTGCTATTATTTTACAGTCAAAATAGTGTTGTTGTTTTTTTATGTAATCTACTGTGACACCAGATATGAGTTGCTCTGGTGTGACACTGTGCACTTGCAGGGCCTGAAACACACACGCGTGCAGGCAACTGACTGCTTTTATTTTACAGTCAAAATTATTATTATTTTTTTTTATGTAATCTACTGTGACACCAGATATTAGTTGCACAGGTGTGACACTGTGCACTTGCAGGGCCTGAAACACACACGCGTGCAGGCAACTCTCTGCTATTATTTTACAGTCAAAATAGTTTTTTTTTAAATGTAATCTACTGTGACACCAGATATGAGTTGCACTGGTGTGACACTGTGCACTTGCAGGGCCTGAAACACACACGTGTGCAGGCAACTGACTGCTATTATTTTACAGTCAAAATAGTTTTTTTTTTTTTATGTAATCTACTGTGATACCAGATATGAGTTGCACTGGTGTGACACTGTGCACTTGCAGGGCCTGAAACACACAAACGTGCAGGCAACTGACTGCTTTTATTTTACAGTCAAAATAGTGTTTGTTTTTTTAATGTAATCTACTGTGACACCAGATATGAGTTGCTCTGGTGTGACACTTTGCACTTGCAGGGCCTGAAACACACACGCGTGCAGGCAACTGACTGCTATTATTTTACAGTCAAAATGATTATTATTTTTTTAAATGTAATCTACTGTGACACCAGATATTAGTTGCACTGGTGTGACACTGTGCACTTGCAGGGCCTGAAACACACACACGTGCAGGCAACTCTCTGCTATTATTTTACAGTCAAAATAGTTTTTTTTAAAATGTAATCTACTGTGACACCAGATATGAGTTGCACTGGTGTGACACTGTGCACTTGCAGGGCCTGAAACACACACGCGTGCAGGCAACTGACTGCTATTATTTTACAGTAAAAATATATATTTTTTAAAATGTAATCTACTGTGACACCAGATATGAGTTGCACTGGTGTGACACCGTGCACTTGCAGTGCCTGAAACACACACGCGTGCAGGCAACTGACTGCTATTATTTTACAGTCAAAAATGTTTTATTATTTTTTTTTAAATGTAATCTACTGTGACACCAGATATTAGTTGCACTGGTGTGACACTGTGCACTTGCAGGGCCTGAAACACACACACGTGCAGGCAACTGACTGCTATTATATTACAGTCAAAATTGTGTGGTTTTTTTTATGTAATCTACTGTGACACCAGATATGAGTTGCGCTGGTGACACTATGCATTTGCAGGGCCTGAAACACACACGCGTGCAGGCAACTGACTGCTATTATTTTACAGGCAAATTTTTTTTGTTTTTTTTAAATGTAATCTACTGTGACACCAGATATTAGTTGCACTGGGGTCACACTGTGCATTTGCAGGGCCTGAAACACACACACGTGCAGGCAACTGACTGCTATTATTTTACAGTCAAAATTATTTTTTTTTTTTTTTATGTAATCTACTGTGACACCAGATATTAGTTGCACTGGTGTGACACTGTGCACTTGCAGGGCCTGAAACACACACACGTGCAGGCAACTCTCTGCTATTATTTTACAGTCAAATTTTTTTTTTTTTTAATGTAATCTACTGTGACACCAGATATGACTTGCACTGGTGTGACACTGTGCACTTGCAGGGCCTGAAACAAACACGCGTGCAGGCAACTGACTGCTATTATTTTACAGTCAAAATAGTATTTTTTTTTTTATGTAATCTACTGTGACACCAGATATGAGTTGCACTGGTTTGACACTGTGCACTTGCAGGGCCTGAAACACACACACGTGCAGGCAACTGACTGCTATTATTTTACAGTCAAAATAGTGTTTGTTTTTTTAATGTAATCTACTGTGACACCAGGTATGAGTTGCTCTGGTGTGACACTGTGCACTTGCAGGGCCTGAAACACACACGCGTGCAGGCAACTGACTGCTATTATTTTACAGTCAAAATTATTATTATTTTTTTAAATGTAATCTACTGTGACACCAGATATTAGTTGCACTGGTGTGACACTGTGCACTTGCAGGGCCTGAAACACACACACGTGCAGGCAACTCTCTGCTATTATTTTACAGTCAAAATTGTTTTTTTTTAAATGTAATCTACTGTGACACCAGATATGACTTGCACTGGTGTGACACTGTGCACTTGCAGGGCCTGAAACACACACGCGTGCAGGCAACTGACTGCTATTATTTTACAGTCAAAATTATTATTATTTTTTTAAATGTAATCTACTGTGACACCAGATATTAGTTGCACTGGTGTGACACTGTGCACTTGCAGGGCCTGAAACACACACACGTGCAGGCAACTCTCTGCTATTATTTTACAGTCAAAATTGTTTTTTTTTAAATGTAATCTACTGTGACACCAGATATGACTTGCACTGGTGTGACACTGTGCACTTGCAGGGCCTGAAACACACACGCGTGCAGGCAACTGACTGCTATTATTTTACAGTAAAAATAGTTTTTTTTTTTAATGTAATCTACTGTGACACCAGATATTAGTTGCACTGGTGTGACACTGTGCACTTGCAGGGCCTGAAACACACACACGTGCAGGCAACTGACTGCTATTATTTTACAGTCAAAATTTTATTTTATTTTTTTAAATGTAATCTACTGTGACACCAGATATGAGTTGCACTGGTGACACTGTGCACTTGCAGGGCATGAAACACACGCGCGTGCAGACAACTGACTGCTATTTTATTACAGTCAAAAAAATAAATTTTCTTTTTGAATGCAAGCTACTGTGACACCAGATATGAGTGGCGGCACTGGGCAAGTGGGCACAGTATACGCTGTGAGCCTGACACACACGCTGGCAGGCAACTGTAATTAGATTACACAGGAAAAAAATAAAAAAAGCAGACTGATGTACTAGCCCTAAAAAGGGCTTTTTGTGGTGCTGTCCTTACAGCAGAGATCAGATGAGTCTTTCAGGACTGTAGTGGACACTGAATACACTAGCCTAGCTATCAATTTCCCTATTAAATCAGCAACAGCTACACTGTCCCTCCTCTCACTAAGACTGCAGCTTCTGAATGAATCTAAAATGGATGCTGTCCAGGAGGTGGGAAGGTCTGGGAGGGAGGGTATGATGCTGATTGGCTGGAATGTGTCTACTGACTGTAAGGTACAGGGTCAAAGTTTACTCAATGATGACAAATAGGGGGCGGACCGAACATCGCATATGTTCGTCCACCGCGGCGAACAAGCTATGTTCGCCGGGAACTGTTCGCCGGCGAATAGTTATGGACATCTCTAAAGATCAAGTGATTATGAGGCTGGAAGCATATTAGACGGTCAATGGATATCAATTTTACTGCAGGCCAGTGGACTACAGGCCCCAAAAATTATTCAATCACCGTACAGAAAACATCAATTGATTATGTGGCTGGAGGTATATTAGACGGTCATTGGATAATAATTTTACTTCAGGCCAGTAGAGTATAGGCCCCAAGAATTATTCATTCAACATACAGAAAAGAACAAGTGATTATGTGGTTGGAGGTATATTAGACGGTCATTGAATATCAATTTTACTGCAGGCCAGTCCAAATACATGTCAAATACATATGTTTAAAAGAGCTAAAAATATAAATTGGATTCAAAACATGGCTAACGAAATCCCCCCTCTTGAAAAAAAACGAATGATAATAGTTGAAATTCGATAACACTTTGTCGTCACAGGTGTTGAATTCCTCCATGGCCCCAAACATTAGGCATTCCACAAACAGAAAAGGCCTTTTATGCCGCTGTATTTACATAAGACCATTATTTGTTCTGTTTGGTGGCGGATATGTTTGGGCTATCATGAGGAAATTCAATTAAACGTGGTCGTCACAGGTGTTGAATTCCTCCGAGTTCCATGCCTAATTCATTTTTAGAAATGTGAGGCAGTCCACACTGTCGTGAGCTAGGCGAGTGCGCTTATCGGTCCACCCTGCTGCGCTTAACATCCATTCGGACAGGATACTCGACGAGGGGAAGCCAAGAGTTCCACGGCAAATTGTGCCAGCTCTGGCTACAGGTCAAGCCTGCACACCGAGTAGTCAAGGGTTTCCTCGCTTCTCAGAGCGTCCACATCGGCCGTTAACCCGATGTAGTTGGACACCTGCCGATCTAGGCGTTCCCTGAGGCAATATCCGGAGGGCAGCTGTCGATGGGTTGGCTGCAAGGATGATTTCATATCCGAAGTGACCAACACATCTTGAATAGAGTTGAGCGAACACCTAGATGTTCGGGTTCGAGAAGTTTGGCCAAATTTTCCGAAAATGTTTGGGTTCGGGATCCGAACTCGACCCGAACTTCGTCCCGAACCCGAACCCCATTGAAGTCAATGGGGACCCGAACTTTTCGGCACTTAAAAGGCTGTAAAATAGCCCAGGAAAGGGCTAGAGGGCTGCAAAAGGCAGCAAAATGTAGGTAAATCCCCTGCAAACAAATGTGGATAGGGAAATGAATAAAAAAAAAAAATATATATATATTTTACCAATATCAATTGGAGAGAGGTCCCATAGCAGAGAATCAGGCTTCATGTCACCCACCACTGGAAGAGGCCACTGTCAGATATTTTTAGTCCCCAGCACACAGACAGAGGAGAGAGGCCCCATAGCAAAGATTCAGGCTTCATGTCATAGCAGAGAATCAGGCTTCATGTCACCCACCACTGGAACAGGCCACTGTCAGATGTTTTTAGGCCCCGGTACCCAGACAGAGGAGAGAGGCCCCATAGCAGAGATTCAGGCTTCATGTCATAGCAGAGAATCAGGCTTCATGTCACCCACCACTGGAACAGGCCACTCAGATATTTTTAGGCCCCGGAACCCAGACAGAGGAGAGAGGTCCCATAGCAGAGAATCAGGCTTCATGTCATAGCAGAGAATCAGGCTTCATGTCACCCACCACTGGAACAGGCCACTGTTCAGATATTTTTAGGCCCCGGAACCCAGACAGAGGAGAGAGGCCCCATAGCAGAGATTCAGGCTTCATATCATTGTAAGGGTCAGCCCCTAGAATACTGTTCTTTGCACAAATATCTACAATATGGTGCTACATAGACTGTAATGACTTATTTCAGCCACTAGAGGCCACTGTGGCTCTGAGAATGAGGAAGCTGAACTGTTGCTGAGATGCACAAGAGGTAGGAGGAGCCAGAAGTTCCCAGGGTTTGAGTCCTGGCTAGAGGTAGGAGTGTCCAGAGAGCTGTGAGAGGATGGCAGCCATGTTAGGAGCCAAGTAAAGGCTAGTGATGGGACATGGAGCATGACTGATGGAGTCCTAAGAAGCTGGCTGTGCTGGAGACAGGCCAAGATAGACTCTGAACTGAAGTGCTGCAGCTGTGACCCAGAGAAAGAGACTTCACTGTGTGTTCCAGAAGAAGTGGAACCGTGTAGAGACCCGTACCAGACGAGTACCAGCCGGATCCTTCCTGCCAGAGGTGGAGAGCTGCATCTGTTGTGACCAGAGAGAGAAAGACAGACAAGCAAGCGACCGGACCTGGATCCAGACTGCATCTTATGGGATCCAAGAGAATCTGCAGAACTGTGAGTGGCACCGGTGCTGATCTGTGATAGGTTATAGAGTCAGGGACTTAGTCAGTGCGCTGTAGAAGCGTCCCCTGGGTAGCAGGGCTAGATAGAAAATAAGTGTGGAGAGTAGCCTGCAAGCTGACTGTTTGCTGTTTAGCTTATTTTGTGTCTATGCAAAATCTCATTACCACTGTTGTTGTTTTATGTTCCCCTGTTAATACCATTCCTGTAATTGACCCATTGTGCCTCTGGTGCTGTGGTACAGTATTGTTACTCAGCTTTTCCGGCAGTTACATTTGGTTCTTTAATAAAGCCGGCTTTTGCTTCTATCTCCTTGTCCGCTGTACTGTACTTGAATCCTGCTTTGCGGTCTCTCTCTCCTCTGACCGCTACAAGATAGCAGAGAATAAGGCTTCATGTCACCCACCACTGGAACAGGCCATTGTCAGATATTTTTAGGCCCCGGCACCCAGACAGAGGAGAGAGGCCCCATAGCAGAGATTCAGGCTTCATGTCATAGCAGAGAATCAGGCTTCATGTCACCCACCACTGGAACAGGCCATTGTCAGATATTTTTAGGCCCCGGCACTCAGATAGAGGAGAGAGGTCCCATAGCAGAGAATCAGGCTTCATGTCATAGCAGAGAATCAGGCTTCATGTCACCCACCACTGGAACAGGCCACTGTTCAGATATTTTTAGGCCCCGGAACCCAGACAGAGGAGAGAGGCCCCATAGCAGAGATTCAGGCTTCATGTCATAGCAGAGAATCAGGCTTCATGTCACCCAACACTGAAACAGGCCACTGTCAGATATTTTTAGGCCCCGACACCCAGACAGAGGAAAGAGGTCCCATAGCAGAGAATCAGGCTTCATGTCACTCACCACTGGAACAGGCCACTGTCAGATATTTTTAGGCCCCGGCACCCAGACAGAGGAGAGAGGTCACATAGCAGAGAATCAGGCTTCATGTCATAGCAGAGAATCAGGCTTCATGTCACCCACCACTGGAACAGGCCACTGTTCAGATATTTTTAGGCCCCGGAACCCAGACAGAGGAGAGAAGCCCCATAGCAGAGATTCAGGCTTCATGTCATAGCAGAGAATCAGGCTTCATGTCACCCAACACTGGAACAGGCCACTGTCAGATATTTTTAGGCCCCGACACCCAGACAGAGGAGAGAGGTCCCAAAGCAGAGAATCAGGCTTCATGTCACCCACCACTGGAACAGGCCACTGTTCAGATATTTTTAGGCCCCGGAACCCAGACAGAGGAGAGAGGCCCCATAGCAGAGATTCAGGCTTCATGTCATAGCAGAGAATCAGGCTTCATGTCACCCAACACTGAAACAGGCCACTGTCAGATATTTTTAGGCCCCGACACCCAGACAGAGGAAAGAGGTCCCATAGCAGAGAATCAGGCTTCATGTCACTCACCACTGGAACAGGCCACTGTCAGATATTTTTAGGCCCCGGCACCCAGACAGAGGAGAGAGGTCACATAGCAGAGAATCAGGCTTCATGTCATAGCAGAGAATCAGGCTTCATGTCACCCACCACTGGAACAGGCCACTGTTCAGATATTTTTAGGCCCCGGAACCCAGACAGAGGAGAGAAGCCCCATAGCAGGGATTCAGGCTTCATGTCATAGCAGAGAATCAGGCTTCATGTCACCCAACACTGGAACAGGCCACTGTCAGATATTTTTAGGCCCCGACACCCAGACAGAGGAGAGAGGTCCCAAAGCAGAGAATCAGGCTTCATGTCACCCACCACTGGAACAGGCCATTGTCAGATATTTTTAGGCCCTGGAACCCAGACAGAGGAGAGAGGCCCCATAGCAGAGATTAAGGCTTCATGTCATAGCAGAGAATCAGGCTTCATGTCACCCACCACTGGAACAGGCCACTGTCAGATATTTTTAGGCCCCGACACCCGGAAAGAGGAGAGAGGTCCCATAGCAGAGAATCAGGCTTCATGTCACTCACCACTGGAACAGGCTACTGTTCAGATATTTTTAGGCCCCGGAACCCAGACAGAGGAGAGAGGCCCCATAGCAGAGATTCAGGCTTCATGTCATAGCAGAGAATCAGGCTTCATGTTACCCACCACTGGAACAGGCCATTGTCAGATAATTTTAGGCCCCGGCACCCAGACAGAGAAGAGAGGTCCCATAGCAGAGAATCAGGCTTCATGTAATAGCAGAGAATCAGGCTTCATGTCACCCACCACTAGAACAGGCCACTGTTCAGATATTTTTAGGCCCCGGAACCCAGACAGAGGAAAGAGGCCCCATAGCAGAGATTAAGGCTTTATGTAATAGCAGAGAATCAGGTTTGATGTCACCCAACACTGGAACAGGCCACTGTCAGATATTTTTAGGCCCCGACACCCAGACAGAGGAGAGAGGTCCCATAGCAGAGAATGAGGCTTCATGTCACCCACCACTGGAACAGGCCATTGTCAGATATTTTTAGGCCCCTGCACCCAGACAGAGGAGAGAGGTCCCATAGCAGAGAATCAGGCTTCATGTCATAGCAGAGAATCAGGCTTCATGTCACCCACCACTGGAACAGGCCACTGTTCAGATATTTTTAGGCCCCGGAACCCAGACAGAGTAGAGAGGCCCCATAGCAGAGATTCAGGCTTCATGTCATAGCAGAGAATCAGGCTTGATGTCACCCAACACTGGAACAGGCCACTGTCAGATATTTTTAGGCCCCAACACCCAGACAGAGGAGAGAGGTCCCATAGCAGAGAATCAGGCTTCATGTCACCCAACACTGGAACAGGCCATTGTCAGATATTTTTAGGCCCCGGAACCCAGACAGAGGAGAGAGGCCCCATAGCAGAGATTCAGGCTTTATGTCATAGCAGAGAATCAGGCTCCATGTCATTCACCACTGGAACAGGCCATTGTCAGATATTTTTAGGCCCCGGCACCCAGACAGAGGAGAGAGGTCCCATAGCAGAGAATCAGGCTTCATGTCATAGCAGAGAATCAGGCTTCATGTCACCCACCACTGGAACAGGCCACTGTTCAGATATTTTTAGGCCCCGGAACCCAGACAGAGGAGAGAGGCCCCATAGCAGAGATTCAGGCTTCATGTCATAGCAGAGAATCAGGCTTCATGTCACCCAACACTGGAACAGGCCACTGCCAGATATTTTTAGGCCCTGACACCCAGACAGAGGAGAGAGGTCCCATAGCAGAGAATCAGGCTTCATGTCACCCAACACTGGAAAAGGCCACTGTCAGATATTTTTAGGCCCCGACACCCGGAAAGAGGAGAGAGGTCCCATAGCAGAGAATCAGGCTTCATGTCACTCACCACTGGAACAGGCTACTGTTCAGATATTTTTAGGCCCCGGAACCCAGACAGAGGAGAGAGGCCCCATAGCAGAGATTCAGGCTTCATGTCATAGCAGAGAATCATGCTTCATGTTACCCACCACTGGAACAGGCCATTGTCAGATAATTTTAGGCCCCGGCACCCAGACAGAGAAGAGAGGTCCCATAGCAGAGAATCAGGCTTCATGTAATAGCAGAGAATCAGGCTTCATGTCACCCACCACTAGAACAGGCCACTGTTCAGATATTTTTAGGCCCCGGAACCCAGACAGAGGAAAGAGGCCCCATAGCAGAGATTAAGGCTTTATGTAATAGCAGAGAATCAGGTTTCATGTCACCCAACACTGGAACAGGCCACTGTCAGATATTTTTAGGCCCCGACACCCAGACAGAGGAGAGAGGTCCCATAGCAGAGAATCAGGCTTCATGTCACCCACCACTGGAACAGGCCATTGTCAGATATTTTTAGGCCCCTGCACCCAGACAGAGGAGAGAGGTCCCATAGCAGAGAATCAGGCTTCATGTCATAGCAGAGAATCAGGCTTCATGTCACCCACCACTGGAACAGGCCACTGTTCAGATATTTTTAGGCCCCGGAACCCAGACAGAGTAGAGAGGCCCCATAGCAGAGATTCAGGCTTCATGTCATAGCAGAGAATCAGGCTTGATGTCACCCAACACTGGAACAGGCCACTGTCAGATATTTTTAGGCCCCAACACCCAGACAGAGGAGAGAGGTCCCATAGCAGAGAATCAGGCTTCATGTCACCCACCACTGGAACAGGCCATTGTCAGATATTTTTAGGCCCCGGAACCCAGACAGAGGAGAGAGGCCCCATAGCAGAGATTCAGGCTTTATGTCATAGCAGAGAATCAGGCTCCATGTCATTCACCACTGGAACAGGCCATTGTCAGATATTTTTAGGTCCCGGCACCCAGACAGAGGAGAGAGGTCCCATAGCAGAGAATCAGGCTTCATGTCATAGCAGAGAATCAGGCTTCATGTCACCCACCACTGGAACAGGCCACTGTTCAGATATTTTTAGGCCCCGGAACCCAGACAGAGGAGAGAGGCCCCATAGCAGAGATTCAGGCTTCATGTCATAGCAGAGAATCAGGCTTCATGTCACCCAACACTGGAACAGGCCACTGCCAGATATTTTTAGGCCCTGACACCCAGACAGAGGAGAGAGGTCCCATAGCAGAGAATCAGGCTTCATGTCACCCACCACTGGAACAGGCTACTGTTCAGATATTAGTAGGCCCTGGAACCCAGACAGAGGAGAGAGGCCCCATAGCAGAGATTCAGGCTTCATGTCATAGCAGAGAATCAGGCTTCATGTTATCCACCACTGGAACAGGCCATTGTCAGATATTTTTAGGCCCCGGCCCCCAGACAGAGGAGAGAGGTCCCATAGCAGAGAATCAGGCTTCATGTCATAGCAGAGAATCAGGCTTCATGTAACCCAACACTAGAACAGGCCACTGGTCAGATATTTTTTGGCCCAGGAACCCAGACATAGGAAAGAGGCCCCATAGCAGAGATTAAGGCTTCATGTAATAGCAAAGAATCAGGTTTCATGTCACCCAACACTGGAACAGGCCACTGTCAGATATTTTTAGGCCCCGACACCCAGAAAGAGGAGAGAGGTCCAATAGCAGAGAATCAGGCTTCATGTCACACACCACTGGAACAGGCCATTGTCAGATAATTTTAGGCCCCGACAACCAGACGGAGGAGAGAGGTCCCATAGCAGAGATTCAGGCTTCATGTCATAGCAGAGAATCAGGCTTCATGTCACCCACCACTGGAACAGGCCACTGTCAGATATTTTTAGGCCCCGGCACCCAGACAGAGGAGAGAGGTCCCATAGCAGAGAATCAGGCTTCATGTCATAGCCGAGAATCAGGCTTCATGTCACCCACCACTGGAACAGGCCACTGTGAGATATTTTTAGGCCCCGGCACCCAGACAGAGGAGAGAGGTCCCATAGCAGAGAATCAGGCTTCATGTCACTCACCACTGGAACAGGCTACTGTTCAGATATTTTTAGGCCCCGGAACCCAGACAGAGGAGTGAGGCCCCATAGCAGAGATTCAGGCTTCATGTCATAGCAGAGAATCAGGCTTCATGTTACCCACCATTGGAACAGGCCATTGTCAGATATTTTTAGGCCCCGGCACCCAGACAGAGGAGAGAGGTCCCATAGCAGAGAATCAGGCTTCATGTAATAGCAGAGAATCAGGCTTCATGTCACCCACCACTAGAACAGGCCACTGTTCAGATATTTTTAGGCCCCGGAACCCAGACAGAGGAAAGAGGCCCCAAAGCAGAGATTAAGGCTTCATGTAATAGCAGAGAATCAGGTTTCATGTCACCCAACACTGGAACAGGCCACTGTCAGATATTTTTAGGCCCCGACACCCAGACAGAGGAGAGAAGTCACATAGCAGAGAATCAGGCTTCATGTCACCCACTACTGGAACAGGCCATTGTCAGATATTTTTAGGCCCCGGCACCCAGACAGAGGAGAGAGGTCCCATAGCAGAGAATCAGGCTTCATGTCATAGCAGAGAATCAGGCTTCATGTCACCCACCACTGGAACAGGCCACTGTTCAGATATTTTTAGGCCCCGGAACCCAGACAGAGGAGAGAGGCCCCATAGCAGAGATTCAGGCTTCATGTCATAGCAGAGAATCAGGCTTCATGTCACTCAACACTGGAACAGGCCACTGTCAGATATTTTTAGGCCCCGACACCCAGACAGAGGAGAGAGGTCCCATAGCAGAGAATCAGGCTTCATGTCACCCACCACTGGAACAGGACATTGTCAGATATTTTTTTTGGCCACGGAACCCAGACAGAGGAGAGAGGCCCCATAGCAGAGATTCAGGCTTTATGTCATAGCAGAGAATCAGGCTTCATGTCACCCACCACTGGAAAAGGCCATTGTCAGATATTTTTAGGCCCCGGCACCCAGACAGAGGAGAGAGGTCCCATAGCAGAGAATCAGGCTTCATGTCATAGCAGAGAATCAGGCTTCATGTCACCCAACACTGGAACAGGCCACTGTCAGATATTTTTAGGCCCTGACACCCAGACAGAGGAGAGAGGTCCCATAGTAGAGAATCAGGCTTCATGTCACCCACCACTGGAACAGGCTACTGTTCAGATATTTGTAGGCCCCGGAACCCAGACAGAGGAGAGAGGCCCCATAGCAGAGATTCAGGCTTCATGTCATAGCAGAGAATCAGGCTTCATGTTACCCACCACTGGTACAGGCCATTGTCAGATATTTTTAGGCCCCGGCACCCAGACAGAGGAGAGAGGTCCCATAGCAGAGAATCAGGCTTCATGTCATAGCAGAAAATCAGGCTTCATGTCACCCACCACTAGAACAGGCCACTGTTCAGATATTTTTAGGCCCCGGAAACCAGACAGAGGAAAGAGGCTTCATAGCAGAGATGAAGGCTTCATGTAATAGCAAAGAATCAGGTTTCATGTCTCCCAACACTTGAACAGGCCACTGTCAGATATTTTTAGGCCCCGACACCCAGACAGAGGAGAGAGGTCCCATAGCAGAGAATCAGGCTTCATGTCACCCACAACTGGAACAGGCCATTGTCAGATAATTTTAGGCCCCGGCACCCAGACAGAGGAGAGTGGTCCCATAGCAGAGAATCAGGCTTCATGTTATAGTAGAGAATCAGGCTTCATGTCACCCACCACTGGAACAGGCCACTGTCAGATATTTTTAGGCCCCGGCACCCAGACAGAGGAGAGAGGTCCCATAGCAGAGATTCAGGCTTCATGTCACCCACCACTGGAACAGGCCACTGTCAGATATTTTTAGGCCCCGGCACCCAGACAGAGGAGAGAGGCCCCATAGCAGAGATTCAGGCTTCATGTCATAGCAGAGAATCAGGCTTCATGTCACCCAACACTGGAACAGGCCACTGTCAGATATTTTTAGGCCCCGACACACAGACAGAGGAGAGAGGTCCCATAGCAGAGAATCAGGCTTCATGTCACTCACCACTGGAACAGGCTACTGTTCAGATATTTTTAGGCCCCGGAACCCAGACAGAGGAGAGAGGCCCCATAGCAGAGATTCAGGCTTCATGTCATAGCATTGAATCAGGCTTCATGTTACCCACCACTGGAACAGGCCATTGTCAGATATTTTTAGGCCCCGGCACCCAGACAGAGGAGAGAGGTCCCATAGCAGAGAATCAGGCTTCATGTCATAGCAGAGAATCAGGCTTCATGTCACCCACCACTAGAACAGGCCACTGGTCAGATATTTTTTGGCCCCGGAACCCAGACAGAGGAAAGAGGCCCCATAGCAGAGATTAAGGCTTCATGTAATAGCAAAGAATCAGGTTTCATGTCACCCAACACTGGAACAGGCCACTGTCAGATATTTTTAGGCCCCGACACCCAGACAGAGGAGAGAGGTCCCAAAGCAGAGAATCAGGCTTCATGTCACCCTCCACTGGAACAGGCTACTGTTCAGATATTTGTAGGCCCCGGAACCCAGACAGAGGAGAGAGGCCCCATAGCAGAGATTCAGGCTTCATGTCATAGCAGAGAATCAGGCTTCATGTTACCCACCACTGGTACAGGCCATTGTCAGATATTTTTAGGCCCCGGCACCCAGACAGAGGAGAGAGGTTCCATAGCAGAGAATCAGGCTTCATGTCATAGCAGAAAATCAGGCTTCATGTCACCCACCACTAGAACAGGCCACTGTTCAGATATTTTTAGGCCCCGGAAACCAGACAGAGGAAAGAGGCTTCATAGCAGAGATGAAGGCTTCATGTAATAGCAAAGAATCAGGTTTCATGTCTCCCAACACTTGAACAGGCCACTGTCAGATATTTTTAGGCCCCGACACCCAGACAGAGGAGAGAGGTCCCATAGCAGAGAATCAGGCTTCATGTCACCCACAACTGGAACAGGCCATTGTCAGATAATTTTAGGCCCCGGCACCCAGACAGAGGAGAGTGGTCCCATAGCAGAGAATCAGGCTTCATGTTATAGTAGAGAATCAGGCTTCATGTCACCCAACACTGGAACAGGCCACTGTCAGATATTTTTAGGCCCCGGCACCCAGACGGAGGAGAGAGGTCCCATAGCAGAGATTCAGGCTTCATGTCATAGCAGAGAATCAGGCTTCATGTCACCCACCACTGGAACAGGCCACTGTCAGATATTTTTAGGCCCCGGCACCCAGACAGAGGAGAGAGGCCCCATAGCAGAGATTCAGGCTTCATGTCATAGCAGAGAATCACGCTTCATGTCACCCAACATTGGAACAGGCCACTGTCAGATATTTTTAGGCCCCGACACCCAGACAGAGGAGAGAGGTCACATAGCAGAGAATCAGGCTTCATGTCACTCACCACTGGAACAAGCTACTGTTCAGATATTTTTAGGCCCCGGAACCCAGACAGAGGAGAGAGGCCCAATAGCAGAGATTCAGGCTTCATGTCATAGCAGGGAATCAGGCTTCATGTTACCCACCACTGGATCAGGCCATTGTCAGATATTTTTAGGCGCCGGCACCCAGACAGAGGAGAGAGGTCCCATAGCAGAGAATCAGGCTTCATGTAATAGCAGAGAATCAGGCTTCATGTCACCCACCACTAGAACAGGCCTATGTTCAGATATTTTTAGGCCCTGGAACCCAGACAGAGGAAAGAGGCCCCATAGCAGAGATTAAGGCTTCATGTAATAGCAGAGAATCAGGTTTCATGTCACCCAACACTGGAACAGGCCACTGTCAGATATTTTTAGGCCCCGACACCAAGACAGAGGAGAGAGGTCCCATAGCAGAGAATCAGGCTTCATGTCACCCACCACTGGAACAGGCCATTGTCAGATATTTTTAGGACCCGGCACCCAGACAGAGGAGAGAGGTCACATAGCAGAGAATCAGGCTTCATGTCATAGCAGAGAATCAGGCTTCATGTCACCCACCACTGGAACAGGCCACTGTTCAGATATTTTTAGGCCCCGGAACCCAGACAGAGGAGAGAAGCCCCATAGCAGAGATTCAGGCTTCATGTCATAGCAGAGAATCAGGCTTCATGTCACCCAACACTGGAACAGGCCAATGTCAGATATTTTTAGGCCCCGACACCCAGACAGAGGAGAGAGGTCCCATAGCAGAGAATCAGGCTTCATGTCACCCACCACTGGAACAGGCCATTGTCAGATATTTTTAGGCCCCGGCACCCAGACAGAGGAGAGAGGTCCCATAGCAGAGAATCAGGCTTCATGTCATAGCAGAGAATCAGGCTTCATGTCACTCACCACTGGAACAGGCCCCTGTTCAGATATTTTTAGGCCCCGGAACCCAGACAGAGGAGAGAGGCCCCATAGCAGAGATTCAGGCTTCATGTCATAGCAGAGAATCAGGCTTCATGTCACCCACCACTGGAACAGGCCATTGTCAGATATTTTTAGGCCCCGGCACCCAGACAGAGGAGAGAGGTCCCATAGCAGAGAATCAGGCTTCATGTCATAGCAGAGAATCAGGCTTCATGTCACCCAACACTGGAACAGGCCACTGTCAGATATTTTTAGGCCCTGACACCCAGACAGAGGAGACAGGTCCCATAGCAGAGAATCAGGCTACATGTCACCCACCACTGGAACAGGCTACTGTTCAGATATTTGTAGGCCCTGGAACCCAGACAGAGGAGAGAGGCCCCATAGCAGAGATTCAGGCTTCATGTTATAGCAGAGAATCAGGCTTCATGTTACCCACCACTGGTACAGGCCACTGTCAGATATTTTTAGGCCCTGACACCCAGACAGAGGATAGAGGTCCCATAGCAGAGAATCAGGCTACATGTCACCCACCACTGGAACAGGCTACTGTTCAGATATTTATAGGCCCCGGAACCCAGACAGAGGAGAGAGGCCCCATAGCAGAGATTCAGGCTTCATGTCATAGCAGAGAATCAGGCTTCATGTTACCCACCACTGGTACAGGACATTGTCAGATATTTTTAGGCCCCGGAACCCAGACAGAGGAGAGAGGCCCCATAGCAGAGATTCAGGCTTCATGTCATAGCAGGGAATCAGGCTTCATGTTACCCACCACTGGAACAGGCCATTGTCAGATATTTTTAGGCGCCGGCACCCAGACAGAGGAGAGAGGTCCCATAGCAGAGAATCAGGCTTCATGTAATAGCAGAGAATCAGGCTTCATGTCACCCACCACTAGAACAGGCCGCTGTTCAGATATTTTTAGGCCCTGGAACCCAGACAGAGGAAAGAGGCCCCATAGCAGAGATTAAGGCTTCATATAATAGCAGAGAATCAGGTTTCATGTCACCCAACACTGGAACAGGCCACTGTCAGATATTTTTAGGCCCCGACACCCAGACAGAGGAGAGAGGTCCCATAGCAGAGAATCAGGCTTCATGTCACCCACCACTGGAACAGGCCATTGTCAGATATTTTTAGGCCCCGGCACCCAGACAGAGGAGAGAGGTCACATAGCAGAGAATCTGGCTTCATGTCATAGCAGAGAATCAGGCTTCATGTCACCCACCACTGGAACAGGCCACTGTTCAGATATTTTTAGGCCCCGGAACCCAGACAGAGGAGAGAAGCCCCATAGCAGAGATTCAGGCTTCATGTCATAGCAGAGAATCAGGCTTCATGTCACCCAACATTGGAACAGGCCAATGTCAGATATTTTTAGGCCCCGACACCCAGACAGAGGAGAGAGGTCCCATAGCAGAGAATAAGGCTTAATGTCACCCACCACTGGAACAGGCCATTGTCAGATATTTTTAGGCCCTGGAACCCAGACAGAGGAGAGAGGCCCCATAGCAGAGATTCAGGCTTCATGTCATAGCAGAGAATAAGGCTTCATGTTACCCACCACTGGTACAGGCCATTGTCAGATATTTTTAGGCCCCGGCACCCAGACAGAGGAGAGAGGTCCCATAGCAGAGAATCAGGCTTCATGTCATAGCAGAAAATCAGGCTTCATGTCACCCACCACTAGAACAGGCCTCTGTTCAGATATTTTTAGGCCCCGGAATCCAGACAGAGGAAAGAGGCCCCATAGCAGTGATGAAGGCTTCATGTAATAGCAAAGAATCAGGTTTCATGTCACCCAACACTTGAACAGGCCACTGTCAGATATTTTTAGGCCCCGACACCCAGACAGAGGAGAGAGGTCCCATAGCAGAGAATCAGGCTTCATGTCACCCACCACTGGAACAGGCCATTGTCAGATAATTTTAGGCCCCGACACCCAGACAGAGGAGAGTGGTCCCATAGCAGAGAATCAGGCTTCATGTTATAGTAGAGAATCAGGCTTCATGTCACCCAACACTGGAACAGGCCACTGTCAGATATTTTTAGGCCCCGGCAACCAGACAGAGGAGAGAGGTCCCATAGCAGAGATTCAGGCTTCATGTCATAGCAGAGAATCAGGCTTCATGTCACCCACCACTGGAACAGGCCACTGTCAGATATTTTTAGGCCCCGGCACCCAGACAGAGGAGAGAGGTCCCATAGCAGAGAATCAGGCTTCATGTCATAGCCGAGAATCAGGCTTCATGTCACCCACCACTGGAACAGGCCACTGTCAGATATTTTTAGGCCCCGGCACTCAGACAGAGGAGAGAGGTCCCATAGCAGAGAATCATGCTTCATGTCACTCACCACTGCAACAGGCTACTGTTCAGATATTTTTAGGCCCCGGAACCCAGACAGAGGAGAGAGGCCCCATAGCAGAGATTCAGGCTTCATGTCATAGCAGAGAATCAGGCTTCATGTTACCCACCACTGGAACAGGCCATTTTCAGATATTTTTAGGCCCCGGCACCCAGACAGAGGAGAGAGGTCCCATAGCAGAGAATCAGGCTTCATGTCATAGCAGTGAATCAGGCTTCATGTCACCCACCACTAGAACAGGCCACTGGTCAGATATTTTTTGGCCCCGGAACCCAGACATAGGAAAGAGGCCCCATAGCAGAGATTAAGGCTTCATGTAATAGCAAAGAATCAGGTTTCATGTCACCCAACACTGGAACAGGCCACTGTCAGATATTTTTAGGCCCCGACACCCAGAAAGAGGAGAGAGGTCCAATAGCAGAGAATCAGGCTTCATGTCACCCACCACTGGAACAGGCCATTGTCAGATAATTTTAGGCCCCGACACCCAGACAGAGGAGAGTGGTCCCATAGCAGAGAATCAGGCTTCATGTTATAGTAGAGAATCAGGCTTCATGTCACCCAACACTGGAACAGGACACTGTCAGATATTTTTAGGCCCCGGCACCCAGACGGAGGAGAGAGGTCCCATAGCAGAGATTCAGGCTTCATGTCATAGCAGAGAATCAGGCTTCATGTCACCCACCACTGGAACAGGCCACTGTCAGATATTTTTAGGCCCCGGCACCCAGACAGAGGAGAGAGGTCCCATAGCAGAGAATCAGGCTTCATGTCATAGCCGAGAATCAGGCTTCATGTCACCCACCACTGGAACAGGCCACTGTCAGATATTTTTAGGCCCCGGCACTCAGACAGAGGAGAGAGGTCCCATAGCAGAGAATCAGGCTTCATGTCACTCACCACTGGAACAGTCTACTGTTCAGATATTTTTAGGCCCTGAAAACCCAGACAGAGGAAAGAGGCCCCAAAGCAGAGATTAAGGCTTCATGTAATAGCAGAGAATCAGGTTTCATGTCACCCAACACTGGAACAGGCCACTGTCAGATATTTTTAGGCCCCGACACCCAGACAGAGGAGAGAAGTCCCATAGCAGAGAATCAGGCTTCATGTCACCCACCACTGGAACAGGCCATTGTCAGATATTTTTAGGCCCCGGCACCCAGACAGAGGAGAGAGGTCCCATAGCAGAGAATCAGGCTTCATGTCATAGCAGAGAATCAGGCTTCATGTCACCAATCACTGGAACAGGCCACTGTTCAGATATTTTTAGGCCCCGGAACCCAGACAGAGGAGAGAAGCCCCATAGCAGAGATTCAGGCTTCATGTCATAGCAGAGAATCAGGCTTCATGTCACCCAACACTGGAACAGGCCAATGTCAGATATTTTTAGGCCCCGACACCCAGACAGAGGAGAGAGGTCCCATAGCAGAGAATCAGGCTTCATGTCACCCACCACTGGAACAGGCCATTGTCAGATATTTTTAGGCCCTGGAACCCAGACAGAGGAGAGAGGCCACATAGCAGAGATTCAGGCTTCATTTCATAGCAGAGAATCAGGCTTCATGTCACCCACCACTGGAACAGGCCATTGTCAGATATTTTTAGGCCCCGGCACCCAGACAGAGGAGAGAGGTCCCATAGCAGAGAATCAGGCTTCATGTCATAGCAGAGAATCAGGCTTCATGTCACCCACCACTGGAACAGGCCACTGTTCAGATATTTTTAGGCCCCGGAACCCAGACAGAGGAGAGAGGCCCCATAGCAGAGATTCAGGCTTCATGTCATAGCAGAAAATCAGGCTTCATGTCGCCCAACACTGGAACAGGCCACTGTCAGATATTTTTAGGCCCTGACACCCAGACAGAGGAGAGAGGTCCCATAGCAGAGAATCAGGCTACATGTCACCCACCACTGGAACAGGCTACTGTTCAGATATTTGTAGGCCCTGGAACCCAGACAGAGGAGAGAGGCCCCATAGCAGAGATTCAGGCTTCATGTCATAGCAGAGAATCAGGCTTCATGTTACCCACCACTGGTACAGGCCACTGTCAGATATTTTTAGGCCCTGACACCCAGACAGAGGATAGAGGTCCCATAGCAGAGAATCAGGCTACATGTCACCCACCACTGGAACATGCTACTGTTCAGATATTTGTAGGCCCCGGAACCCAGACAGAGGAGAGAGGCCCCATAGCAGAGATTCAGGCTTCATGTCATAGCAGAGAATCAGGCTTCATGTTACCCACCACTGGTACAGGACATTGTCAGATATTTTTAGGCCCCGGAACCCAGACAGAGGAGAGAGGCCCCATAGCAGAGATTCAGGCTTCATGTCATAGCAGGGAATCAGGCTTCATGTTACCCACCACTGGAACAGGCCATTGTCAGATATTTTTAGGCGCCGGCACCCAGACAGAGGAGAGAGGTCCCATAGCAGAGAATCAGGCTTCATGTAATAGCAGAGAATCAGGCTTCATGTCACCCACCACTAGAACAGGCCGCTGTTCAGATATTTTTAGGCCCTGGAACCCAGACAGAGGAAAGAGGCCCCATAGCAGAGATTAAGGCTTCATGTAATAGCAGAGAATCAGGTTTCATGTCACCCAACACTGGAACAGGCCACTGTCAGATATTTTTAGGCCCCGACACCCAGACAGAGGAGAGAGGTCCCATAGCAGAGAATCAGGCTTCATGTCACCCACCACTGGAACAGGCCATTGTCAGATATTTTTAGGCCCCGGCACCCAGACAGAGGAGAGAGGTCACATAGCAGAGAATCTGGCTTCATGTCATAGCAGAGAATCAGGCTTCATGTCACCCACCAATGGAACAGGCCACTCTTCAGATATTTTTAGGCCCCGGAACCCAGACAGAGGAGAGAAGCCCCATAGCAGAGATTCAGGCTTCATGTCATAGCAGAGAATCAGGCTTCATGTCACCCAACATTGGAACAGGCCAATGTCAGATATTTTTAGGCCCCGACACCCAGACAGAGGAGAGAGGTCCCATAGCAGAGAATAAGGCTTCATGTCACCCACCACTGGAACAGGCCATTGTCAGATATTTTTAGGCCCTGGAACCCAGACAGAGGAGAGAGGCCCCATAGCAGAGATTCAGGCTTCATGTCATAGCAGAGAATCAGGCTTCATGTTACCCACCACTGGTACAGGCCATTGTCAGATATTTTTAGGCCCCGGCACCCAGACAGAGGAGAGAGGTCCCATAGCAGAGAATCAGGCTTCATGTCATAGCAGAAAATCAGGCTTCATGTCACCCACCACTAGAACAGGCCACTGTTCAGATATTTTTAGGCCCCGGAATCCAGACAGAGGAAAGAGGCCCCATAGCAGTGATGAAGGCTTCATGTAATATCAAAGAATCAGGTTTCATGTCACCCAACACTTGAACAGGCCACTGTCAGATATTTTTAGGCCCCGACACCCAGACAGAGGAGAGAGGTCCCATAGCAGAGAATCAGGCTTCATGTCACCCACCACTGGAACAGGCCATTGTCAGATAATTTTAGGCCCCGACACCCAGACAGAGGAGAGTGGTCCCATAGCAGAGAATCAGGCTTCATGTTATAGTAGAGAATCAGGCTTCATGTCACCCAACACTGGAACAGGCCACTGTCAGATATTTTTAGGCCCCGGCACCCAGACGGAGGAGAGAGGTCCCATAGCAGAGATTCAGGCTTCATGTCATAGCAGAGAATCAGGCTTCATGTCACCCACCACTGGAACAGGCCACTGTCAGATATTTTTAGGCCCCGGCATCCAGACAGAGGAGAGAGGTCCCATAGCAGAGAATCAGGCTTCATGTCATAGCCGAGAATCAGGCTTCATGTCACCCACCACTGGAACAGGCCACTGTCAGATATTTTTAGGCCCCGGCACTCAGACAGATGAGAGAGGTCCCATAGCAGAGAATCAGGCTTCATGTCACTCACCACTGGAACAGTCTACTGTTCAGATATTTTTAGGCCCCGGAACCCAGACAGAGGAGAGAGGCCCCATAGCAGAGATTCAGGCTTCATGTCATAGCAGAGAATCAGGCTTCATGTTACCCACCACTGGAACAGGCCATTGTCAGATATTTTTAGGCCCCGGCACCCAGACAGAGGAGAGAGGTCCCATAGCAGAGAATCAGGCTTCATGTAATAGCAGAGAATCAGGCTTCATGTCACCCACCAATAGAACAGGCCACTGTTCAGATATTTTTAGGCCCTGAAAACCCAGACAGAGGAAAGAGGCCCCAAAGCAGAGATTAAGGCTTCATGTAATAGCAGAGAATCAGGTTTTATGTCACCCAACACTGGAACAGGCCACTGTCAGATATTTTTAGGCCCCGACACCCAGACAGAGGAGAGAAGTCCCATAGCAGAGAATCAGGCTTCATGTCACCCACCACTGGAACAGGCCATTGTCAGATATTTTTAGGCCCCGGCACCCAGACAGAGGAGAGAGGTCCCATAGCAGAGAATCAGGCTTCATGTCATAGCAGAGAATCAGGCTTCATGTCACCCATCACTGGAACAGGCCACTGTTCAGATATTTTTAGGCCCCGACACCCAGACAGAGTAGAGAGGTCCCATAGCAGAGAATCAGTCTTCATGTCACCCACCACTGGAACAGGCCATTGTCAGATATTTTTAGGCCCCGGAACCCAGACAGAGGAGAGAGGCCCCATAGCAGAGATTCAGGCTTCATGTCATAGCAGAGAATCAGGCTTCATGTCACCCATCACTGGAACAGGCCACTGTTCAGATATTTTTAGGCCCCGGAACCCAGACAGAGGAGAGAGGCCCCATAGCAGAGATTCAGGCTTCATGTCATAGCAGAGAATCAGGCTTCATGTCACCCAACACTGGAACAGGCCACTGTCAGATATTTTTAGGCCCCGACACCCAGACAGAGGAGAGAGGTCCCATAGCAGAGAATCAGGCTTCATGTCACTCACCACTGGAACAGGCTACTGTTCAGATATTTTTAGGCCACGGAACCCAGACAGAGGAGAGAGGCCCCATAGCAAAGAATCAGGCTTCATGTAATAGCAGAGAATCAGGCTTCATGTCACCCACCACTAGAACAGGCCACTGTTCAGATATTTTTAGGCCCCGGAACCCAGACAGAGGAAAGAGGCCCCAAAGCAGAGATGAAGGCTTCATTTAATAGCAGAGAATCAGGTTTCATGTCACCCACCACTGGAACAGGCCATTGTCAGATATTTTTAGGCCCCGGCACCCAGACAGAGGAGAGAGGTCCCATAGCAGAGAATCAGGCTTCATGTCATAGCAGAGAATCAGGCTTCATGTCACCCAACACTGGAACAGGCCACTGTCAGATATTTTTAGGCCCCGACACCCAGACAGAGGAGAGAGGTCCCATAGCAGAGAATCAGGCTTCATGTCACCCACCACTGGAACAGGCCATTGTCAGATATTTTTAGGCCCCCGGAACCCAGACAGAGGAGAGAGGCCCCATAGCAGAGATTCAGGCTTTATGTCATAGCAGAGAATCAGGCTTCATGTTACCCACCACTGGTACAGGCCATTGTCAGATATTTTTAGGCCCCGGCACCCAGACAGAGGAGAGAGGTCCCATAGCAGAGAATCAGGCTTCATGTCATAGCAGAAAATCAGGCTTCATGTCACCCACCACTAGAACAGGCCACTGTTCAGATATTTTTAGGCCCCGGAACCCAGACAGAGGAAAGGGGCCCCATAGCAGAGATGAAGGCTTCATGTAATAGCAAAGAATCAGGTTTCATGTCACCCAACACTTGAACAGGCCACTGTCAGATATTTTTAGGCCCCGACACCCAGACAGAGGAGAGAGGTCCCATAGCAGAGAATCAGGATTCATGTCACCCACCACTGGAACAGGCTATTGTCAGATAATTTTAGGCCCCGACACCCAGACAGAGGAGAGTGGTCCCATAGCAGAGAATCAGGCTTCATGTTATAGTAAAGAATCAGGCTTCATGTCACCCAACACTGGAACAGGCCACTGTCAGATATTTTTAGGCCCCGGCACCCAGACGGAGGAGAGAGGTCCCATAGCAGAGATTCAGGCTTCATGTCATAGCAGAGAATCAGGCTTCATGTCACCCACCACTGGAACAGGCTACTGTCAGATATTTTTAGGCCCCGGCACTCAGACAGAGGAGAGAGGTCCCATAGCAGAGAATCAGGCTTCATGTCATAGCAGAGAATCAGGCTTCATGTCACCCAACACTGGAACAGGCCACTGTCAGATATTTTTAGGCCCCGACACCCAGACAGAGGAGAGAGGTCCCATAGCAGAGCATCAGGCTTCATGTCACTCACCACTGGAACAGGCTACTGTTCAGATATTTTTAGGCCCCGGAACCCAGACAGAGGAGAGAGGCCCCATAGCAGAGATTCAGGCTTCATGTCATAGCAGGGAATCAGGCTTCATGTTACCCACCACTGGAACAGGCCATTGTCAGATATTTTTAGGCGCCGGCACCCAGACAGAGGAGAGACGTCCCATAGCAGAGAATCAGGCTTCATGTAATAGCAGAGAATCAGGCTTAATGTCACCCACCACTAGAACAGGCCACTGTTCAGATATTTTTAGGCACTTGAACCCGACAGAGGAAAGAGGCCCCATAGCAGAGATTAAGGCTTCATGTAATAGCCGAGAATCAGGTTTCATGTCACCCAACACTGGAACAGGCCACTGTCAGATATTTTTAGGCCCCGACACCCAGACAGAGGAGAGAGGTCCCATAGCAGAGAATCAGGCTTCATGTCACCCACCACTGGAACAGGCCATTGTCAGATATTTTTAGGCCCCGGCACCCAGACAGAGGAGAGAGGTCACATAGCAGAGAATCAGGCTTCATGTCATAGCAGAGAATCAGGCTTCATGTCACCCACCACTGGAACAGGCCACTGTTCAGATATTTTTAGGCCCCGGAACCCAGACAGAGGAGAGAAGCCCCATAGCAGAGATTCAGGCTTCATGTCATAGCAGAGAATCAGGCTTCATGTCACCCAACACTGGAACAGGCCACTGTCAGATATTTTTAGGCCCCGACACCCAGACAGAGGAGAGAGGTCCCATAGCAGAGAATCAGGCTTCATGTCACCCACCACTGGAACAGGCCATTGTCAGATATTTTTAGGCCCTGGAACCCAGACAGAGGAGAGAGGCCCCATAGCAGAGATTCAGGCTTCATGTCATAGCAGAGAATCAGGCTTCATGTCACCCACCACTGGAACAGGCCATTGTCAGATATTTTTAGGCCACGGCAACCAGACAGAGGAGAGAGGTCCCATAGCAGAGAATCAGGCTTCATGTCATAGCAGAGAATCAGGCTTCATGTCACCCACCACTGGAACAGGCCACTGTTCAGATATTTTTATGCCCCGGAACACAGACAGAGGAGAGATGCCCCATAGCAGAGATTCAGGCTTCATGTCATAGCAGAGAATCAGGCTTCATGTCACCCACCACTGGAACAGGCCACTGTCAGATATTTTTAGGCCCCGACACCCAGACAGAGGAGAGAGGTCCCATAGCAGAGAATCAGGCTTCATGTCACTCACCACTGAAGAAGACAGTGGGGTAGCGTGGAGACGCTAAAAAGGACCACAGAGAGGCGCCAAAACCCTAGTATTTGGGGTTATAATGTATATAACCAAAGTAAATTTGAGTTATTAAATACACATAAATGTAGTGGCGATATTTTCACACTCACCGATTGTTGTGATTCTCACGGTAAAATCGTATATGGTATGCAGTTAAGCAGATAGGGTATAAGGTAAATGTAAAATATTATACAAATATAAAATCAAGGTATAAAATCAAATGAAAAAATTTTAGTGACTCACTTCACCCAGGAGGGTAATGTGGGATAAAGCACATAACACCCACATCACACCTCCTGCGCCTGGATCGCCAGTAGAGTCTCACGGATGAACAATGATCACTCAGGAATTCTTGTTCATTCTTAAAATTCTTTTATTCCAAAGCCAGGGTGGGGGAGTGAGTAGCTACTCACTCCCCCACCCTGGCTTTGGAATAAAAGAATTTTAAGAATGAACAAGAATTCCTGAGTGATCATTGTTCATCCGTGAGACTCTACTGGCGATCCAGGCGCAGGAGGTGTGATGTGGGTGTTATGTGCTTTATCCCACATTACCCTCCTGGGTGAAGTGAGTCACTAAAATTTTTTCATTTGATTTTATACCTTGATTTTATATTTGTATAATATTTTACATTTACCTTATACCCTATCTGCTTAACTGCATACCATATACGATTTTACCGTGAGAATCACAACAATCGGTGAGTGTGAAAATATCGCCACTACATTTATGTGTATTTAATAACTCAAATTTACTTTGGTTATATACATTATAACCCCAAATACTAGGGTTTTGGCGCCTCTCTGTGGTCCTTTTTAGCGTCTCCACGCTACCCCACTGTCTTCTTCCCGATCACCCACCTTGAGGGCATCAGGGTGGGTCGAGACCACTGGCAGCCTGCCTTTCCGTGCTCTACCATCATTCCCAATATATATATATTAGTTCCAAAAATTCAGGTATAAACATACCATACATATATAATTTTTGCCCTACCTTTGGCGCCCTGCTAAGTTATCCCTGGACCATCGCCTTGAAAGGCCCAGTGACTAACCCTCTTTTTTCTTCCCCTGTCTCTGACTCACCACTGAAACAGGCTACTGTTCAGATTTTTTTAGGCCCCGGAACCCAGACAGAGGAGAGAGGCCCCATAGCAGAGATTCAGGCTTCATGTCATAGCAGAGAATCAGGCTTCATGTTACCCACCACTGGAACAGGCCATTGTCAGATATTTTTAGGCCCCGGCACACAGACAGAGGAGAAAGGTCCCATAGCAGAGAATCAGGCTTCATGTAATAGCAGAGAATCAGGCTTCATGTCACCCACCACTAGAACAGGCCACTGTTCAGATATTTTTAGGCCCCGGAACCCAGACAGAGGAAAGAGGCCCCATAGCAGAGAATAAGGCTTCATGTAATAGCAGAGAATCAGGTTTCATGTCACCCAACACTGGAACAGGCCACTGTCAGTTATTTTTAGGCCCCGACACCCAGACAGAGGAGAGAGGCCCCATAGCAGAGAATCAGGCTTCATGTCATAGCAGAGAATCAGCCTTTATGTCACCCACCACTGGAACAGGCCACTGTACAGATATTTTTAGGCCCCGGAACCCAGAGAGAGGAGAGAGGACCCATAGCAGAGATTCAGGCTTCATGTCATAGCAGACAATCAGGCTTCATGTCACCCAACACTGGAACAGGCCACTGTCAGATATTTTTAGGCCCTGACACCCAGACAGAGGAGAGAGGTCCCATAGCAGAGAATCAGGCTTCATGTCACCCACCACTGGAACATGTTACTGTTCAGATATTAGTAGGCCCTGGAACCCAGACAGAGGAGAGAGGCCCCATAGCAGAGATTCAGGCTTCATGTCATAGCAGAGAATCAGGCTTCATGTTACCCACCACTGGAACAGGCCATTGTCAGATATTTTTAGGCCCCGGCACCCAGACAGAGGAGAGAGGTCCCATAGCAGAGAATCAGGCTTCATGTCATAGCAGAGAATCAGGCTTCATGTCACCCACCACTAGAACAGGCCACTGGTCAGATATTTTTTGGCCCCGGAACCCAGACAGAGGAAAGAGGCCCCATAGCAGTGATGAAGGCTTCATGTAATAGCAAAGAATCAGGTTTCATGTCACCCAACACTGGAACAGGCCACTGTCAGATATTTTTAGGCCCCGACACCCAGAAAGAGGAGAGAGGTCCAATAGCAGAGAATCAGGCTTCATGTCACCCACCACTAGAACAGGCCATTGTCAGATAATTTTAGGCCACGACACCCAGACAGAGGAGAGTGGTCCCATAGCAGAGAATCAGGCTTCATGTTATAGTAGAGAATCAGGCTTCATGTCACCCAACACTGGAACAGGCCACTGTCAGATATTTTTAGGCCCCGGCACCCAGACGGAGGAGAGAGGTCCCATAGCAGAGATTCAGGCTTCATGTCATAGCAGAGAATCAGGCTTCATGTCACCCACCACTGGAACAGGCCACTGTCAGATATTTTTAGGCCCCGGCACCCAGACAGAGGAGAGAGGTCCCATAGCAGAGAATCAGGCTTCATGTCATAGCCGAGAATCAGGCTTCATGTCACCCAACACTGGAACAGGCCACTGTCAGATATTTTTAGGCCCCGACACCCAGACAGAGGAGAGAGGTCCCATAGCAGAGAATCAGGCTTCATGTCACCCACCACTGGAACAGGCTACTGTTCAGATATTAGTAGGCCCTGAAACCCAGACAGAGGAGAGAGGCCCCATAGCAGAGATTCAGGCTTCATGTCATAGCAGAGAATCAGGCTTCATGTTACACTCCACTGGAACAGGCCATTGTCAGATATTTTTAGGCCCCGGCACCCAGACAGAGGAGAGAGGTCCCATAGCAGAGAATCAGGCTTCATGTCATAGCAGAGAATCAGGCTTCATGTCATCCACCACTAGAACAGGCCACTGGTCAGATATTTTTTGGCCCTGGAACCCAGACAGAGGAAAGAGGCCCCATAGCAGAGATTACGGCTTCATGTAATAGCAAAGAATCAGGTTTCATGTCACCCAACACTGGAACAGGCCACTGTCAGATATTTTTAGGCCCCGACACCAAGAAAGAGGAGAGAGGTCCAATAGCAGAGAATCAGGCTTCATGTCATAGCAGAGAATCAGGCTTCATGTCACCCACCACTGGAACAGGCCATTGTCAGATATTTTTAGGCCCCGGCACCCAGACAGAGGAGAGAGGTCCCATAGCAGAGAATCAGGCTTCATGTCATAGCAGAGAATCAGGCTTCATGTCACCCACCACTTGAACAGGCCACTGTTCAGATATTTTTAGGCCCCTGAACCCAGACAGAGGAGAGAGGCCCCATAGCAGAGATTCAGGCTTCATGTCATAGCAGAGAATCAGGCTTCATGTCACCCAACACTGGAACAGGCCACTGTCAGATATTTTTAGGCCCCGACACCCAGACAGAGGAGAGAGGTCCCAAAGCAGAGAATCAGGCTTCATGTCACGCACCACTGAAACAGGCCATTGTCAGATATTTTTAGGCCCCGGAACCCGGACAGAGGAGAGAGGCCCCATAGCAGAGATTCAGGCTTTATGTCATAGCAGAGAATAAGGCTTCATGTCACCCACCACTGGAACAGGCCATTGTCAGATATTTTTAGGCCCCGGCACCCAGACAGAGGAGAGAGGTCCCATAGCAGAGAATCAGGCTTCATGTCACCCACCACTGGAACAGGCCATTGTCAGATATTTTTAGGCCCCGGCACCCAGACAGAGGAGAGAGGTCCCATAGCAGAGAATCAGGCTTCATGTCATAGCAGAGAATCAGGCTTCATGTCACCCACCACTTGAACAGGCCACTGTTCAGATATTTTTAGGCCCCTGAACCCAGACAGAGGAGAGAGGCCCCATAGCAGAGATTCAGGCTTCATGTCATAGCAGAGAATCAGGCTTCATGTCACCCAACACTGGAACAGGCCACTGTCAGATATTTTTAGGCCCCGACACCCAGACAGAGGAGAGAGGTCCCAAAGCAGAGAATCAGGCTTCATGTCACGCACCACTGAAACAGGCCATTGTCAGATATTTTTAGGCCCCGGAACCCGGACAGAGGAGAGAGGCCCCATAGCAGAGATTCAGGCTTTATGTCATAGCAGAGAATAAGGCTTCATGTCACCCACCACTGGAACAGGCCATTGTCAGATATTTTTAGGCCCCGGCACCCAGACAGAGGAGAGAGGTCCCATAGCAGAGAATAAGGCTTCATGTCATAGCAGAGAATCAGGCTTCATGTCACCCACCACTGGAACAGGCCACTGTTCAGATATTTTTAGGCCCCGGAACCCAGACAGAGGAGAGAGGCCCCATAGCAGAGATTCAGGCTTCATGTCATAGCAGAGAATCAGGCTTCATGTCACCCAACACTGGAACAGGCCACTGTCAGATATTTTTAGGCCCCGACACCCAGACAGAGGAGAGAGGTCACATAGCAGAGAATCAGGCTACATGTCACCCACCACTGGAACAGGCCATTGTCAGATAATTTTAGGCCCCGACACCCAGACAGAGGAGAGTGGTCCCATAGCAGAGAATCAGGCTTCATGTTATAGCAGAGAATCAGGCTTCATGTCACCCACCACTGGAACAGGCCACTGTCAGATATTTTTAGGCCCCGGCACCCAGACGGAGGAGAGAGGTCCCATAGCAGAGAATCAGGCTTCATGTCAATCACCACTGGAACAGGCTACTGTTCAGATATTTTTAGGCCCCGGAACCCAGACAGAGGAGAGAGGCCCCATAGCAGAGATTCAGGCTTCATGTCATAGCAGGGAATCAGGCTTCATGTTACCCACCACTGGAACAGGCCATTGTCAGATATTTTTAGGCGCCGGCACCCAGACAGAGGAGAGAGGTCCCATAGCAGAGAATCAGGCTACATGTCACCCACCACTGGAACAGGCTACTGTTCAGATATTTGTAGGCCCCGGAACCCAGACAGAGGAGAGAGGCCCTATAGCAGAGATTCAGGCTTCATGTCATAGCAGAGAATCAGGCTTCATGTTACCCACCACTGGTACAGGCCATTGTCAGATATTTTTAGGCCCCGGCACCCAGACAGAGGAGAGAGGTCCCATAGCAGAGAATCAGGCTTCATGTCACTCACCACTGGAACAGGCTACTGATCAGATATTTTTAGGCCCCGGAACCCAGACAGAGGAGAGAGGCCCCATAGCAGAGATTCAGGCTTCATGTCATAGCAGGGAATCAGGCTTCATGTTACCCACCATTGGAACAGGCCATTGTCAGATATTTTTAGGCGCCGGCACCCGGACAGAGGAGAGAGGTCCCATAGCAGAAAATCAGGCTTCATGTAATAGCAGAGAATCAGGCTTCATGTCACCCACCACTAGAACAGGCCGCTGTTCAGATATTTTTAGGCCCTGGAACCCAGACAGAGGAAAGATGCCCCATAGCAGAGATTAAGGCTTCATGTAATAGCAGAGAATCAGGTTTCATGTCACCCAACACTGGAACAGGCCACTGTCATATATTTTTAGGCCCCGGCACCCAGACAGAGGAGAGAGGCCCCATAGCAGAGATTCAGGCTTCATGTCATAGCAGAGAATCAGGCTTCATGTCACCCACCACTGGAACAGGCCACTGTCAGATATTTTTAGGCCCCGACACCCAGACAGAGGAGAAAGGTCCCATAGCAGAGAATCAGGCTTCATGTCACCCACCACTGGAACAGGCCATTGTCAGATATATTTAGGCCCTGGAACCCAGACAGAGGAGAGAGGCCCCATAGCAGAGATTCAGGCTTCATGTCATAGCAGAGAATCAGGCTTCATGTCACCCACCACTGGAACAGGCCATTGTCAGATATTTTTAGGCCCCGGCACCCAGACAGAGGAGAGATGTCCCATAGCAGAGAATCAGGCTTCATGTCATAGCAGAGAATCAGGCTTCATGTCACCCACCACTGGAACAGGCCACTGTTCAGATATTTTTAGGCCCCGGAACCCAGACAGAGGAGAGAGGCCCCATAGCAGAGATTCAGGCTTCATGTCATAGCAGAAAATCAGGCTTCATGTCACCCAACACTGGAACAGGCCACTGTCAGATATTTTTAGGCCCTGACACCCAGACAGAGGAGAGAGGTCCCATAGCAGAGAATCAGGCTACATGTCACCCACCACTGGAACAGGCCACTGTTCAGATATTTGTAGGCCACGGAACCCAGACAGAGGAGAGAGGCCCCATAGCAGAGATTCAGGCTTCATGTCATAGCAGAGAATCAGGCTTCATGTTACCCACCACTGGTACAGGCCATTGTCAGATATTTTTAGGCCCCGGCACCCAGACAGAGGAGAGAGGTCCCATAGCAGAGAATCAGGCTTCATGTCATAGCAGAGAATCAGGCTTCATGTCACCCACCACTGGAACAGGCCACTGTCAGATATTTTTAGGCCCCGACACCCAGAAAGAGGAGAGAGGTCCAATAGCTGAGAATTAGGCTTCATGTCACCCACCACTGGAACAGGCCATTGTCAGATAATTTTAGGCCCCGACACCCAGACAGAGGAGAGTGGTCCCATAGCAGAGAATCAGGCTTCATGTTATAGTAGAGAATCAGGCTTCATGTCACCCAACACTGGAACAGGCCACTGTCAGATATTTTTAGGCCCCGACACCCAGAAAGAGGAGAGAGGTCCAATAGCAGAGAATCAGGCTTCATGTCACCCACCACTGGAACAGGCCATTGTCAGATAATTTTAGGCCCCGACACCCAGACAGAGGAGAGTGGTCTCATAGCAGAGAATCAGGCTTCATGTTATAGTAGAGAATCAGGCTTCATGTCACCCAACACTGGAACAGGCCACTGTCAGATATTTTTAGGCCCCGGCACCCAGACGGAGGAGAGAGGTCCCATAGCAGAGATTCAGGCTTCATGTCATAGCAGAGAATCAGGCTTCATGTCACCCACCACTGGAACAGGCCACTGTCAGATATTTTTAGGCCCCGGCACCCAGACAGAGGAGAGAGGTCCCATAGCAGAGAATCAGGCTTCATGTCATAGCCGAGAATCAGGCTTCATGTCACCCACCACTGGAACAGGCCACTGTTCAGATATTTTTAGGCCCCGGAACCCAGACAGAGGAGAGAGGCCCCATAGCAGAGATTCAGGCTTCATGTCATAGCAGAGAATCAGGCTTCATGTCACCCAACACTGGAACAGGCCACTGTCAGATATTTTTAGGCCCCGACACCCAGACAGAGTAGAGAGGTCCCATAGCAGAGAATCAGTCTTCATGTCACCCACCACTGGAACATGCCATTGTCAGATATTTTTAGGCCCCGGAACCCAGACAGAGGAGAGAGGCCCCATAGCAGAGATTCAGGCTTTATGTCATAGCAGATAATCAGGCTTCATGTCACCCACCACTGGAACAGGCCATTGTCAGATATTTTTAGGCTACGGCACCCAGACAGAGGAGAGAGGTCCCATAGCAGAGAATCAGGCTTCATGTCATAGCAGAGAATCAGGCTTCATGTCACCCACCACTGGAACAGGCTACTGTTAAGATATTTTTAGGCCCCGGAACCCAGACAGAGGAGAGAGGCCCCATAGCAAAGAATCAGGCTTCATGTAATAGCATAGAATCAGGCTTCATGTCACCCACCACTAGAACAGGCCACTGTTCAGATATTTTTAGGCCCCGGAACCCAGACAGAGGAAAGAGGCCCCAAAGCAGAGATTAAGGCTTCATGTAATAGCAGAGAATCAGGTTTCATGTCACCCACCACTGGAACAGGCCATTGTCAGATATTTTTAGGCCCCGACACCCAGACAGAGGAGAGAGGTCCCATAGCAGAGAATCAGGCTTTATGTCATAGCAGAGAATCAGGCTTCATGTCACCCACCACTGGAACAGGCCACTGTTCAGATATTTTTAGGCCCCGGAACCCAGACAGAGGAGAGAGGCCCCATAGCAGAGATTCAGGCTTCATGTCATAGCAGAGAATCAGGCTTCATGTCACCCAACACTGGAACAGGCCACTGTCAGATATTTTTAGGCCCCGACACCCAGACAGAGGAGAGAGGTCCCATAGCAGAGAATCAGGCTTCATGTCACCCACCACTGGAACAGGCCATTGTCAGATATTTTTAGGCCCCGGAACCCAGACAGAGGAGAGAGGCCCCATAGCAGAGATTCAGGCTTCATGTCATAGCAGAGAATCAGGCTTCATGTCACCCAACACTGGAACAGGCCACTGTCAGATATTTTTAGGCCCCGACACCCAGACAGAGGAGAGAGGTCCAATAGCAGAGAATCAGGCTTCATGTCACTCACCACTGGAACAGGCTACTGTTCAGATATTTTTAGGCCCCGGAACCCAGACAGAGGAGAGAGGCCCCATAGCAGAGATTCAGGCTTCATGTCATAGCAGGGAATCAGGCTTCATGTTACCCACCACTGGAACAGGCCATTGTCAGATATTTTTAGGCGCCGGCACCCAGACAGAGGATAGAGGTCCCATAGCAGAGAATCAGGCTTCATGTAATAGCAGAGAATCAGGCTTCATGTCACTCACCACTAGAACAGGCCACTGTTCAGATATTTTTAGGCACTTGAACCCAGACAGAGGAAAGAGGCCCCATAGCAGAGATTAAGGCTTCATGTAATAGCAGAGAATCAGGTTTCATGTCACCCAACACTGGAACAGGCCACTGTCAGATATTTTTAGGCCCTGACACCCAGACAGAGCAGAGAGGTCCCATAGCAGAGAATCAGGCTTCATGTCACCCAACACTGGAACAGGCCACTGTCAGATATTTTTAGGCCCCGACACCCAGACAGAGGAGAGAGGTCCCATAGCAGAGAATCAGGCTTCATGTCACCCACCACTGGAACAGGCCATTGTCAGATATTTTTAGGCCCTGGAACCCAGACAGAGGAGAGAGGCCCCATAGCAGAGATTCAGGCTTCATGTCATAGCAGAGAATCAGGCTTCATGTCACCCACCACTGGAACAGGCCATTGTCAGATATTTTTAGGCCCCGGCACCCAGACAGAGGAGAGCGGTCCCATAGCAGAGAATCAGGCTTCATGTCATAGCAGAGAATCAGGCTTCATGTCACCCACCACTGGAACAGGCCACTGTTCAGATATTTTTATGCCCCGGAACCCAGACAGAGGAGAGAGGCCCCATAGCAGAGATTCAGGCTTCATGTCATAGCAGAGAATCAGGCTTCATGTCACCCAACACTGGAACAGGCCACTGTCAGATATTTTTAGGCCCCGACACCCAGACAGAGGAGAGAGGTCCCATAGCAGAGAATCAGGCTTCATGTCACTCACCACTGAAACAGGCTACTGTTCAGATTTTTTTAGGCCCCGGAACCCAGACAGAGGAGAGAGGCCCCATAGCAGAGATTCAGGCTTCATGTCATAGCAGAGAATCAGGCTTCATGTTACCCACCACTGGAACAGGCCATTGTCAGATATTTTTAGGCCCCGGCACCCAGACAGAGGAGAGAGGTCCCATAGCAGAGAATCAGGCTTCATGTAATAGCAGAGAATCAGGCTTCATGTCACCCACCACTAGAACAGGCCACTGTTCAGATATTTTTAGGCCCCGGAACCCAGACAGAGCAAAGAGGACCCATAGCAGAGAATAAGGCTTCATGTAATAGCAGAGAATCAGGTTTCATGTCACCCAACACTGGAACAGGCCACTGTCAGTTATTTTTAGGCCCCGAACCCCATACAGAGGAGAGAGGCCCCATAGCAGAGAATCAGGCTTCATGTCATAGCAGAGAATCAGGCTTCATGTCACCCACCACTGGAACAGGCCACTGTTCAGATATTTTTAGGCCCCGGAACCCAGAGAGAGGAGAGAGGCCCCATAGCAGAGATTCAGGCTTCATGTCATAGCAGACAATCAGGCTTCATGTCACCCAACACTGGAACAGGCCACTGTCAGATATTTTTAGGCCCTGACACCCAGACAGAGGAGAGAGGTCCCATAGCAGAGAATCAGGCTTCATGTCACCCACCACTGGAACAGGCTATTGTTCAGATATTAGTAGGCCCTGGAACCCAGACAGAGGAGAGAGGCCCCATAGCAGAGATTCAGGCTTCATGTCATAGCAGAGAATCAGGCTTCATGTTACCCACCACTGGAACAGGCCATTGTCAGATATTTTTAGGCCCCGGCACCCAGACAGAGGAGAGAGGTCCCATAGCAGAGAATCAGGCTTCATGTCATAGCAGAGAATCAGGCTTCATGTCACCCACCACTAGAACAGGCCACTGGTCAGATATTTTTTGGCCCCGGAACCCAGACAGAGGAAAGAGGCCCCATAGCAGAGATTAAGGCTTCATGTAATAGCAAAGAATCAGGTTTCATGTCACCCAACACTGGAACAGGCCACTGTCAGATATTTTTAGGCCCCGACACCCAGAAAGAGGAGAGAGGTCCAATAGCAGAGAATCAGGCTTCATGTCACCCACCACTAGAACAGGCCATTGTCAGATAATTTTAGGCCCCGACACCCAGACAGAGGAGAGTGGTCCCATAGCAGAGAATCAGGCTTCATGTTATAGTAGAGAATCAGGCTTCATGTCACCCAACACTGGAACAGGCCACTGTCAGATATTTTTAGGCCCCGGCACCCAGACGGAGGAGAGAGGTCCCATAGCAGAGATTCAGGCTTCATGTCATAGCAGAGAATCAGGCATCATGTCACCCATTACTGGAACAGGCCACTGTCAGATAT
>NC_053395.1:88850336-88870605 GCF_905171765.1 Bufo bufo
CGTACGGACCGCTGTATGGAAAGGGTTAAACGGCTGACATCGCATCGCAGATGTCAGCCGTTTATACCAGGGTGCCAGCAATGTGCTGGCACCCTGGTATCCCCACTAGACACCAACGATTATACAAGGGGAGGCGGGCGGGGGATCGCGATCCCGCCTGCCGCACCGCCCGCCTCCCGCACCGCCCACACCGCCCGCAACCCTCCCCCTGCACCTCCCGCCACCATAAAAATCATTCGGGGGTGCAGGGGGGGGTAAATAAAACTTTTTTTATGGCATATAAAGTTTCTGATCCCTGCGGTCAGGGACTGCGGGGACCAGAAACTTCAGAAATCGCAGCAAACCGCAGGTCTGAATTGACCTGCGGTTTGCCGCGATCGCCGACATGGGGGGGTCACGGGACCCCCCCGCGCATTTAGCCTAGGTGCCTGCTCGATGATTTGAGCAGGCACCGGGTTCCGATCACTGCCAGCCGCACGGCAGTGATCGAAAATACACAGGGCGTACATGTACGCCCTGTGTCCTTAAGTACCAGGGCACAAGGGCGTACCTGTACGCCCTATGTCCTTAAGAGGTTAAGGGCCTGCACGATGGCCAATAACTCCCTGTCACCAATCTGATAGTTGCACTCCGCGGAAGACAGTTTCCGGGAGTAAAACCCACAAGGAAGCAGAGGACCCTCTGGTGTTCTACGCTGAGACAGAAGGGCACCTACTCCCGTCTCAGACGCGTCCACCTCGAGGACAAAGGGCAACCCAGGGTTGGGATGCGACAGAATCGGAGCCGACACAAAGGCGGACTTTAGGGCCTCAAAAGCTCGGATGGCCTCGAGCGGCCAGACCTGGGAATTACTGCCCTTCCTGGTCAGATCCGTGAGAGGCTTGGCCAGCATGGAAAAGTCCCTGATGAACTTCCGATAATAATTGGCGAAGCCCAAAAAGCGCTGCAGGGAACGAAGACCACTGGGCTGGGGCCACTGTAAGACAGCCGAAACCTTCTCAGGATCCATGGAGAACCCCTCAGCGGAAATGATGTAACCTAAGAAGGTTACCTGGGATCGGTGAAATTCGCATTTCTCAAGCTTACCGAACAGCTTGTTCTCTCGTAACCGTTGCAACACTCGTCTGACATCCAGAATGTGGGCCTCCATGGATTCAGAATATACCAAGATGTCATCCAAATAGACCACCACACACTGCTGCAACAGGTCACGGAAAACATCGTTGATGAATTCCTGAAAGACTGCGGGCGCATTGCACAACCCAAAGGGCATAACCAAGGATTCATAATGACCGGTCCTGGTGTTAAACGCGGTCTTCCACTCATCGCCCGCCTTGATCCTTACCAGGTTATATGCCGCCCTCAGGTCGAGTTTGGTAAAGACGATGGCCCCTTTAAGGCGATCAAACAGCTCGGAAATCAAGGGTATCGGGTAAGCGTTCTTGATCGTGATGCGATTGAGACCCCTGTAATCGATGCAAGGCCTCAACTCACCGCCCTTCTTTTTCACAAAGAAAAATCCAGCCCCTGCCGGGGACGAAGATTTGCGAATGTGTCCGCGTGAAAGCGCCTCCCTCACGTACTCCTCCATGGCCTCATTCTCCGCTACCGACAGTGGATAGACTTTGCCACGAGGAGGAACGGCACCAGATTGTAACTCTATGGCACAATCGTATGGGCGGTGCGGAGGTAGGGCAACCGCGCGCACCTTATCGAATACATCCCGGTACTCCTCGTATTCAGGAGGCAACAGAGAGTCCGAGGAAGTACACAGCAACTTGACAGACCCATGGATGCAACTAGCCCCACACTGCGGTGACCACGAGAGGATCTCGACCGATCTCCAATCGAAAGTCGGATTATGCTTCTGGAGCCAGGGGTACCCCAAGACCACCGAGTAGTGTGGAGACGAAATAACCTGGAGGCAGACCGACTCTCTGTGAACGGCACCAATGGCTATCCCCACTGGAAGGGTCTCATGAGTCACGTGTGGCGGCAGAAGGGGTCTGCCGTCTATCGCCTCAAGAGCCAGTGGGGAACCTCGAGCCTGCAGAGGAATGGAATTGGCGGCAGCGAACACACTATCAATGAACAAACCACCAGCACCAGAGTCCACCAACGCCTGGGTCGTCACCGAGCCCCCGACCCAGGAGAGGACAACAGTGATCAGTGGTTTGTCAACACGGGAAACCGGGGACGAGGAGACTCCACCCAAGATCTGCGCCCGACAGGATCTCAGGTACGAGCGTTTTCCCGGACGGTTCGGACATGCCAACCGAAAATGCCCACCGAGACCACAGTACATGCATCGGCCCTCGCGTCTCCGGAGTGCCCTCTCCCCCTCGGACAGGCGAGCAAACCCCAGCTGCATGGGTTCACCCCCAGACAAGTCATCCCCAGGAGGCGTGGGAGGAGAGGGAGGCACGGGTGGGACAGCAAACGTAGGCACCAATCTGTTAGAAGACCTCCGCAGGTTCTCCTTAAAGGAAGGTCTCTCCCTGAGTCTGGTGTCAATCAAAATCAGGAAAGAAATAAGAGACTCGAGCTCAACTGGTAGGTCCTTAGCTGCAACCTCATCCTTCAAGGCATCCGAGAGACCATGAGAGAAAGCAGCGACCAGAGCCTCATTATTCCAGCCCACCTCTGCTGCCAGGGTACGAAACTCAATGGCGTATTCAGCTACGGATCGTGAACCCTGTCTGATGGACATAAGGAGCTTCGCAGCAGAGGCAGCACGAGCCGGCACATCGAATACCTGCCGAAGAGAAGCAACAAAACCGGAAAACTCGGCAACCACCGGATTGTTGTTCTCCCATAAAGGGCTGGCCCAGGCCAAGGCCTTGTCCGAGAGCAGCGAGATCAAGAAGCCCACCTTTGATCTCTCAGTGGGAAAGGCATGTGGCAGCAACTCGAAATAAATGCCCACCTGGTTAAGGAAACCTCGGCACTGAGTTGGCTCTCCCCCAAAGCGCTGTGGAAGAGGGGCAGAACCGGTCATACCCCGAAACACCGCAGGTGCAACAACAGGTGTCGGGGTAGACTCTGGCGCAACAACCGGAGCGGCAGTAGGAGCGAGCCCAGGAGCGACAACCGACCCATCGGCAACGGGAGCGAAATGAGCCGTGCGTTCAAGCAGGGTTTGCAACGCCACAGCGAACCGACCCAACAGGTGATCCTGCTGATCAAGTCTGGCAACCAGCGTGGGTAGCGAGGATGGCCCTGTACCGTCAGAATTCATGGCTTGGTCCTAATGTCACGGAACCATGAACCAGACGTACAACAAGAGATAAGAGAAAATAAGAAGGCTTTATTGAAAATAAAGCTGTAAAGCAAAAGTCCAAACGGATGGTGAAACCGAGCAGAGTCTTTGCGAAGCCAGAGGTCAGGAACCAGAAGGGTAGTCAGACGAAGCCAGGATCAGGAACCAGCAGGGTAGTCAGACGAAGCCAGGATCAGGAACCAGCAGGGTAGTCAGACGAAGCCAGGATCAGGAACCAGAAGCAGCAGCAGTCTTAGAAGCATGTGAACACAAGAGGACCAAGCAAGGAACTGAAGCCACAGACCTCCTATATATATGAGCTAGGCATCCAGCTCCTCCCAGTGGGAAGGAGGAGCCGCAGGGTGGAAGGCTACAAGAAACCCAGAAACCAAAATGGCCGCCAGCACATGTCAAACGAAGGAGAACAGCAAGAAGGTAAGACCATGACATAATATTACAGGTTATAGTTATTGGATTTCTGGAGAGGTCCATTGAGTTATTCTGATTGCCTAAGTTATGCCTAATTGGAGACAGGAAGGAATGTTTTCCCCTAAAATGAGGAAAAATGGCTTCTAACTCATGTTTTTTTTTTTTGCCTTCCTCTGTAGGATAACAGGCTGAACTGGATGGTTGGATGGCTGGATGGATGTATTTTTTCATCCTCACAAACTATGTTACAAAGTCACACTTTTCAAATACTTTTGTGTATGTTGGGTTCATTATAAGCTATGGACAGATTTGGCATATTCTTTGGCAGTATTCTGAGCATATACAACTCCTGTACAACCCAAACAGGGTGTGAACATAGCCCTACTACCAGTGGATTATTCTACATAAGGCATATTGCAGCTCTGACCTTGTCATGCCTGGTGTTTCAAGGATGCCATGTGATTGGGAGAAATATAGCAAAGCCTCAGTTACATGTTTGGGCTCTGTATGGATGGAGGGGTGGGAGCCCTTAGGATCATCTCCTCTGATGGGCCCAAGTAACCATAGTCTGACAAAGCCTCTAAAGTGTATGCTTTAAAGGGGTTGCTCTTTCTTGTGCTTTATTCCAGACCCCCTCCCTCAGCATGGCTACACCCGTTGCTGGGCTGGTGAGCATACTTACATGATTCCTGCTGCTGGGTTCTGGCTCCATCATTCCCCCTCATGTGCCATTGGTCCGATAGCTACCTGCAGCAACATCCTGTTTGATGCGGATCACATGACCGATGCAGACAATGACTAGCTGTGGCAGTCACATATCACTCGTGTGCCACATGACCCAGTAATGTGACACATCACCAGTGCAGCCAGTCATTGGGCTGTGCCAGTCACATGACCCACGTCAAACAGAATGTTAACACAAGTAACTATGACACCAGCAGCGCATGGGATAGAGCTGGAACCCAGGGGTGGGGACCAAGTAAGTATGCTCACCACTGTAGCATACAGCAAGCATCCATCGCCTTTTAAGGAGAGAGCACATGTGACAGGAACAGGAAGTGTAAGGTGTCTTGCTGAGAGCTAGGGGATGGAAAGATAGAGATCTAACCGCAGAAGTTATAATAAAATAAGTTACTGTTGAATCTCATCCCTGCCTGCGTCCATTTCATTAAGATATCACAAACACCATGGGTCCAGCCACACTGGTGAATCTGAAAAAAAAAAAAAAGAAATGTGGACCACTGCTTTGAAGTCTATGAACACCTTCAGGGGCAATTTTCTTATGATTGCCTTTTACTCATTTTGGGCTTAAAATAATTTTTCTCAATTGGTCTTTATTAAATTTTTTTTGCAGTTTTTCTTATAAAGGGGTAAATTTTAGCTTGGTTGTAAGCATCTTACTTTCACTTTAACTTTGATCTATCATATCAGTGTATAACTTTTTCCCCTGAACTACTAATAGCTAATAAACACTTATTTAAGCCTTCTTGTCAGTAAGATAAGGATTGAGCTATAATCAGTGTTTACCAGCTCTCAGGAGATCAGATTCACATGAGCCATCAGCTGTGTTCCTTGACAGGGAACAGTGCAAAAACAAAGCTTGCCAATAGAGAATTTAAACCTGCACAGACAGAGGATTGAAAAATGATTTTAGCTCAAAATGAGTACAATGCAACAATTTAAAAAAAATTCTCCCAAAGGTGTCCAAAGCCATTGAGCCTGTTTTTCAACTTTCCCAATGTGTGACTAAGGGCTCATGCACACAAATGTGTGGCGGCTGAACCCGTGCTACAGACCGCAAATTGCCACCGTAGGGCTGCCGCAAGCTGATCGCAACCTATTCACTTAAATGGGGTCCGCGTTCCGCATCCTATGGTCCGCACCGCAAAAGACTCAGCAAAAAACTCTGTAGTGCTTCTGTGGGGTTCCGTGCCTTTATTCTGCACCGACCTTAGTGGACCCTCTGGTGCTGGGAGAGGACGTGGCCGTTCTGCCACAGCCACACGTCCTAGTGTACCAACTACCTCAGGTCCCAGTAGCCGCCAGAATTTACAGGGATATTTGGTGGGGCCCAATGCCATTCTAAGGATGGTAAGGCCTGAGCAGGTACAGGCATTAGTCAATTGGGTGGCCGACAGTGCATCCAGCACGTTCACATTATCTCCCACCCAGTCTTCTGCAGAAAGCGCACAGATGGCGCATGAAAACCAAGCCCATCAGTCTGTCACATCACCCCCATGCATATCAGGGAAACTGTCTGAGCCTCAAGTTATGCAGTCTCTTATGCTGTTTGAAGACTCTGCTGCCAGGGTTTCCCAAGGGCATCCACCTAGCCCTTCCCCAGGGGTGGAAGAGATAGAATGCACTAACGCACAACCACTTATGTTTCCTGATGATGAGGACATGGGAATACCACCTCAGCACGTCTCTGATGATGACGAAACACAGGTGCCAACTGCTGCGTCTTTCTGCAGTGTGCAGACTGAACAGGAGGTCAGGGATCAAGACTGGGTGGAAGACGATGCAGGGGACGATGAGGTCCTAGACCCCACATGGAATGAAGGTCGTGCCACTGACTTTCACAGTTCGGAGGAAGAGGCAGTGGTGAGACCGAGCCAACAGCGTAGCAAAAGAGGGAGCAGTGGGCAAAATCAGAACATCCGCCGCCAAGAGACTCCGCCTGCTACTGACCGCCGCCATCTGGGACCGAGCACCCCAAAGGCAGCTTCAAGGAGTTCCCTGGCATGGCACTTCTTCAAACAATGTGCTGACGACAAGACCCGAGTGGTTTGCACGCTGTGCCATCAGAGCCTGAAGCGAGGCATTAACGTTCTGAACCTTAGCACAACCTGCATGACCAGGCACCTGCATGCAAAGCATGAACTGCAGTGGCCGCCTCGGCCTCTTCTGCTGCTGCCGCCGCCTCGGCCTCTTCCTCCGCCTCTGGAGGAACGTTGGCACCTGCCGCCCAGAAAACATGGGATGTACCACCAACACCACCACCTGCGTCACCAAGCATCTCAACCATGTCACACGGCAGCGTTCAGCTCTCCATCTCACAAACATTTGAGAGAAAGCGTAAATTCCCACCTAGCCACCCTCGATCCCTGGCCCTGAATGCCAGCATTTCTAAACTACTGGCCTATGAAATGCTGTCATTTAGGCTGGTGGACACACACAGCTTCAAACAGCTCATGTCGCTTGCTGTCCCACAGTATGTTGTTCCCAGCCGGCAGTACTTCTCCAAGAGAGCCGTGCCTTCCCTGCACAACCAAGTGTCGGATAAAATCAAGTGTGCACTGTGCAACGCCATCTGTGGCAAGGTCCACCTAACCACAGATACGTGGACCAGTAAGCACGGCCAGGGATGCTATATCTCCCTAACTGAACACTGGGTAAATGTAGTGGCGGCTGGGCCCCAGGCGGAGAGCTGTTTGGCGCACGTCCTTCCGCCGCCAAGGATCGCAGGGCAACATTCTTTGCCTCCTGTCTCCTCCTCCTCCTACTCAGCTTCCTCCTCCTCTTCTTCCACCTGCTCATCTAGTCAGCCACACACCTTCACCACCAACTTCAGCACAGCCCGGGGTAAACGTCAGCAGGCCGTTCTGAAACTCATATGTTTGGGGGACAGGCCCCACACCGCACAGGAGTTGTGGCGGGGTATAGAACAACAGACCGACGAGTGGTTGCTGCCGGTGAGCCTCAAGCCCGGCCTGGTGGTGTGCGATAATGGGCGAAATCTCGTTGCAGCTCTGGGACTAGCCGGTTTGACGCACATCCCTTGCCTGGCGCATGTGCTGAATTTGGTGGTGCAGAAGTTCATTCGCAACTACCCCGACATGTCAGAGCTGCTGCATAAAGTGCGGGCCGTCTGTTCGCGCTTCCGGCGTTCACACCCTGCCGCTGCTCGCCTGTCTGCGCTACAGCGTAACTTCAGCCTTCCCGCTGACCGCCTCATATGCGACGTGCCCACCAGGTGGAACTCCACCTTGCATATGCTGGACAGACTGTGCGAGCAGCAGCAGGCCATAGTGGAGTTTCAGCTGCAGCACGCACGGGTCAGTCGCACTGCGGATCAGACCCACTTCACCACCAATGACTGGGCCTACATGCGAGACCTGTGTGCCCTGTTGCGCTGTTTCGAGTACTCCACCAACATGGCCAGTGGCGATGACGTCGTTATCAGCGTTACAATACCACTTCTATGTCTCCTTGAGAAAACACTTAGGGCGATGATGGAAGAGGAGGTGGCCCAGGAGGAAGAGGAGGAAGAGAGGTCATTTTTAGCACTTTCAGGCCAGTCTCTTCGAAGTGACTCAGAGGGAGGTTTTTTGCAACAGCAGAGGCCAGGTACAAATGTGGCCAGACAGGGCCCACTACTGGAGGACGAGGATGAGGAGGAGGTGGAGGAGGATGAGGATGAAGCATGTTCACAGCGGGGTGGCACCCAAAGCAGCTCGGGCCCATTACTGGTGCGTGGCTGGGGGGAAACACAGGACGATGACGATACGCCTCCCACAGAGGACAGCTTGTCCTTACCTCTGGGCAGCCTGGCACACATGAGCGACTACATGCTGCAGTGCCTGCGCAACGACAGCAGAGTTGCCCACATTTTAACATGTGCGGACTACTGGGTTGCCACCCTGATGGATCCCCGGTACAAAGACAATGTGCCCACCTTACTTCCTACACTGGAGCGTGATAGGAAGATGCGCGAGTACAAGCGCACGTTGGTAGACGCGCTACTGAGAGCATTCCCAAATGTCACAGGGGAACCAGTGGAAGCCCAAGGCGAAGGCAGAGGAGGAGCAAGAGGTCGCCAACGCAGCTGTGTCACGGCCAGCTCCTCTGAGGGCAGGGTTAGCATGGCAGAGATGTGGAAAAGTTTTGTCACCACGCCACAGCTAACTGCACCACCACATGATACGGAACGTGTTAGCAGGAGGCAACATTTCACAAACATGGTGGAACAGTACCTGTGCACACCCCTCCACGTACTGACTGATGGTACGGCCCCATTCAACTTCTGGGTCTCCAAATTGTCCACGTGGCCAGAGCTAGCCTTTTATGCCGTGGAGGTGCTGGCCTGCCCGGCGGCCAGCGTTTTGTCTGAACGTGTATTCAGCACGGCAGGGGGCGTCATTACAGACAAACGCAGCCGTCTGTCTACAGCCAATGTGGACAAGCTGACGTTCATAAAAATGAACCAGGCATGGATCCCACAGGACCTGTTCATCCCTTGTGCAGATTAGATATTAACTACCTCCCCTTAACAATATATTATTCTACTCCAGGGCACTTCCTCATTCAATACTAATTTTATTTTCATTTTACCATTATATTGCGGGGCAACCCAAAGTTGAATGAACCTCTCCTCTGTCTGGGTGCCGGGGCCTAAATGTGTGACAGTGGCCTGTTCCAGTGGTGGGTGATGTGAAGCCTGATTCTCTGGTATGACATGAAGACAGATTCTGTGCTGACATAAGGCCAGATTCTCTGTTACGGGACCTCTCTCCTCTGCCTGGGTGCCTGGGCCTAAATATGTGACAGTGGCCTGTTCCAGTGGTGGGTGACGTGAAGCCTGATTCTCTGCTATGACATGAAGACTGATTCTGTGCTGACATAAGGCCAGATTCTCTGTTATGGGACCTCTCTCCTCTGCCTGGGTGCCTGGGCCTAAATATGTGACAGTGGCCTGTTCCAGTGGTGGGTGACGTGAAGCCTGATTCTCTGCTATGACATGAAGACTGATTCTGCGCTGACATAAGGCCAGATTCTCTGTTACGGGACCTCTCTCCTCTGTCTGGGTGCCGGGGCCTAAATATGGGACAGTGGCCTGTTCCAGTGGTGGGTGACGTGAAGCCTGATTCTCTGCTATGACATGAAGACTGATTCTGCGCTGACATAAGGCCAGATTCTCTGTTACGGGACCTCTCTCCTCTGTCTGGGTGCCGGGGCCTAAATATGTGACAGTGGCCTGTTCCAGTGGTGGGTGACGTGAAGCCTGATTCTCTGCTATGACATGAAGACAGATTCTGTGCTGACATAAAGCCAGATTCTCTGTTACGGGACCTCTCTCCTCTGCCTGGGTGCCGGGGCCTAAATGTGTGACAGTGGCCTGTTCCAGTGGTGGGTGACGTGAAGCCTGATTCTCTGCTATGACATGAAGACAGATTCTGTGCTGACATAAGGCCAGATTCTCTGTTACGGGACCTCTCTCCTCTGTCTGGGTGCCGGGTCCTAAATATGTGACAGTGGCCTGTTCCAGTGGTGGGTGACGTGAAGCCTGATTCTCTGCTATGACATGAAGACAGATTCTGTGCTGACATAAGGCCAGATTCTCTGTTACGGGACCTCTCTCCTCTGTCTGGGTGCCGGGGCCTAAATATGTGACAGTGGCCTGTTCCAGTGGTGGGTGACGTGAAGCCTGATTCTCTGCTATGACATGAAGACAGATTCTGTGCTGACATAAGGCCAGATTCTCTGTTACGGGACCTCTCTCCTCTGCCTGGGTGCCTGGGCCTAAATATGTGACAGTGGCCTGTTCCAGTGGTGGGTGACGTGAAGCCTGATTCTCTGCTATGACATGAAGACAGATTCTGTGCTGACATAAGGCCAGATTCTCTGTTACGGGACCTCTCTCCTCTGCCTGGGTGCCGGGGCCTAAATGTGTGACAGTGGCCTGTTCCAGTGGTGGGAGACTTGAAGCCTGATTCTCTGCTATGACATGAAGACAGATTCTGCGCTGACATAAGGCCAGATTCTCTGTTACGGGACCTCTCTCCTCTGTCTGGGTGCCGGGGCCTAAATATGTGACTGTGGCCTGTTCAAGTGGTTGGTGACGTGAAGCCTGATTCTCTGCTATGGCATGAAGACAGATTCTGTGCTGACATAAGGCCAGATTCTCTGTTACGGGACCTCTCTCCTCTGTCTGGGTGCCGGGGCCTAAATATGTGACAGTGGCCTGTTCCAGTGGTGGGTGACGTGAAGCCTGATTCTCTGCTATGACATGAAGACAGATTCTGTGCTGACATTCTCTGTTACGGGACCTCTCTCCTCTGCCTGGGTGCCTGGGCCTAAATATGTGACAGTGGCCTGTTCCAGTGGTGGGTGACATGAAGCCTGATTCTCTGCTATGACATGAAGACTGATTCTGCGCTGACATAAGGCCAGATTCTCTGTTACGGGACCTCTCTCCTCTGTCTGGGTGCCGGGGCCTAAATATGTGACAGTGGCCTGTTCCAGTGGTGGGTGACGTGAAGCCTGATTCTCTGCTATGACATGAAGACTGATTCTGCGCTGACATGAAGCCAGATTCTCTGCTATGGCATGAAGAGACTGATTCTCTGCTGACATGAAGCCAGATTCTTTGCTATGGCATGAAGAGACTTATTCTCTGCTGACGTGAAGCCAGATTCTCTGCTATGGGACCTCTGTCCAATTGATATTGGTTAATTTTTATTTTTTTTTATTTTTATTTTAATTCATTTCCCTATCCACATTTGTTTGCAGGGGATTTACCTACATGTTGCTGCCTTTTGCAGCCCTCTAGCTCTTTCCTGGGCTGTTTTACAGCCTTTTTAGTGCCCAAAAGTTCGGGTCCCCATTGACTTCAATGGGGTTCGGGTTTGGGACGAAGTTCGGGTCGGGTTCGGATCCCGAACCCGAACATTTCCGGGAAGTTCGGCCGAACTTCTCGAACCCGAACATCCAGGTGTTCGCTCAACTCTATTCTTGACCCTAAAATTGAGGCCAAGGAGTAGATGTCTTAACATGTTGTCTAATCATGATGATTCCTGCACTAATGTGTCTTCTCCAGTGAGTGATCCTATCATCCCAGCATCAATCTGCGAGCTGCCATCTGTAAGCTGTGATGTGATCCAGTGTTCCTCAAAGGTGGGGGCTGCTGCCGCCGCAAGTAGCAAGAATTCCAAAAATTCACCAGAGGTCGTGACACTGCAGAAAGGTCAAATCCTTAACAAGTGTCAAATAAATGATCACCCTAATTTCCTATGCGATTTATTTCAGGTTGAAGGCCGATATTTTCTTGATTCTTATCTCCAAGATGAACTTATCGGGCCAATCAGGGGTTTATTTGACACAGGATCACAAGCTACTATATTGTCATATAGTTATTTCCAACAGGTATTGGAGGTGACAGCAAAGAAGCCGAGATTGAGTGTCGGCGGAGACACTTTGCAGGTAAGAGGTACATCATGGTTAAAATTTTAAATTGGCAAGAAGATAATTTGACATCCCACACTGATTGTGGACCTTCTCTATGATCGGCTGATCATAGGAATCGACCTCCTGAGAAGATTGAGTTCCATATTAGACTTGATCAATGAAGCCGTTTGGACTCAGGTGAAGGCACCTATTGCCTATGAGTACTCTTGCAATGCACAACCCCAACGTAGTTGTCATGTGATTGAGGAAAGGTTAAACTCTGTTGAAGTTCATTTTAGGAGCAATCAAACGCCGGATGTCATGATTAGTGTTGAGCGCGAATATTCGCATAGCGAATATTAATCGTGAATATCGCAACTTCGATAATTCGCGAATATTGCGAATATAGTGCTATATATTCGTTATATCGAATTTTCGTCATTTTCTCCATCTGAACACATGATTCCTCCCTGCTTCTTGCTTTTGGGCCAATTAGTCATTGGCTCACAAGCATTTTAAGCAGGAAGGAATCATGTGTTCAGATGGAGAAAATGACGAAAATTCGATATAACGAATATATAGCACTATATTCGCAATATTCGCGAATTATCGAAGTTGCGATGGTAAAAAATGACGAATATTCTAAAAAACGAATATATAGCACTATATCGAATATATTAGTTTTTTAGAATATTCATCATTGACGAATATTCTAAAAAACGAATATATGGCACTATATCACATATATTCGTTCTATAGAATATTCTTTTTTTTTTCCCCAATTAGTACAGTTATTGCCCTTCGGCATACTCCTCCCCGACAAGCGTCCCTGTCACCATGGGAACGCCTGGTGGTTAGAATATACCATCGGATATGAGTTTTCACAATCTAACTCAGATCCGATGGTATATTCTAACCACCAGGCGTTCCCATGGTGATGGGGACGCTTGAAGTTAGAATATACCGCCAGGGCGCTGTGATCCGTGCAATTAATCCCTCAGGTGCGGGTTAATTGCGCTGGTCACAGCGCCCTGTGCGCCCTCCCCTCACCTCCCCAGTATTAAAATAATTGCTGGCCAGTGCTCCCCCCCTCCACAGTATTAAAATAATTGGTGGCCAGTGCGCCCTAACCCCCCTCCCCCCAGTATTAAAATCATTGGTGGCAGTGGCCACAGGGTCCCCCTTCCTCCCCCCCATCATTGGTGGCAGCAGGCAGTTTCACTCAGCAGCATTTACTTACCTGCGGGGCTCTCCTCCTTCTGAGAATTCACAGGTCTATGCGCCGCATAGACCTGTGAGTTCTCAGAAGGAGGAGAGCCCCGCAGGTAAGTAAATGCTGCTGAGTGATTAACTAACCATGGCAGCCAGGACTTCAGTAGCGTCCTGGCTGCCATGGTAACCGATAGAAGCCCGGCCATTATGCTGGGACTCGATCGGAACTGCCTGCTGCCACCAATGATGGGGGAAGGGGGACCCTGTGGCCACTGCCAGGGGGGGAGGGGGACCCTGTGGCCACTGCCACCAATGATTTTAATACTGGGGGGGAGGGGGGGTTAGGGCGCACTGGCCACCAATTATTTTAATACTGGGGAGGGGGGGTTAGGGTGCACTGGCCACCAATTATTTTAATACTGGGGGGAGGGCGCACAGGGTGCTGTGATCCGTGCAATTAACTTGCACCTGAGGGGTTAATTGCGCGGATCACAGCGCCCTGGCGGTATATTCTAACTTCAAGCGTCCCCATCACCATGGGAACGCCTGATGGTTAGAATATACTATCGGATCTGAGTTAGATCGTGAAAACTCAGATCCGATGGTATATTCTAACCACCAGGCGTTCCCATGGTGACGGGGACGCTTGTCGGGGAGGAGTATGCAGAAGGGCAATAACTGTACTAATTGGGGGGAAAAAAATGAATATTCTAAAATACGAATATATGTGATGTAGTGCTATATATTTGTTTTTTAGAATATTCGTCATATTGTAAGATGAATATTTAGCAACATAGCGAATATTCGTAAATTACACATATAGACTGAAATTTCACTAATGTAGTGCTATAATCTTTTTTTTTTGTCTCATTTTTTTTGTCTCTTTCTGATTCAGAAAGAGACAAAAAAAAATAGACAAAAAAAAAAGATTATAGCACTACATTAGTGAAATTGCAGTCTATATGTGTATTTTACGAATATTCGCTTTATTGCTATAACTGAATATTCGTAAAATGTTTCAGACTGGTCTTAGAAGCTTGTTCCAAGCACTCCTGAAGAAGAGGGCTTTAGACCCTCGAAACGCGTTGAGCCACGTACCATTAAAATGATTGACCAGAAGCCACTTGTGTAGGCGTTGTTCAATTATTTACATTTCTGCATGTGATCCTGGCTGGGGGGAAAGGTAGTCCCAGGGGTCTCTGCATTGATCCAGGTGACTGCCCCCCCCCCCCGTGAAGTGAGTGCATTTGATTTTATTTTTCTTATTCCATAATTGTCAAATTATCATCTGTCAACATCACCATTACATGGATGTGTTGATATTCTTAAATCTTTGGCTCTTTTATCAGACCTAGGTGAAGGTCTTTTTATTCATACCTACCTTATTTATATAACTAACAACAGATTCCAAGTATCATCACGTCTAGAGACTGAGGGAATTTGGCGCCTATTACGTGTTTCCTTTTCTTTTTAACGGGTGTGAAGGGTTCTTCCTTCTCTCTTTTTTTTCCTTTCTACACCACCTCTATCCTACCTGACACACCACACTGAAGTAAGCAAACCCCCACACATATAAATGAACAGAAGCATATAGTACATGTAATCCATCAACAATGAAATGAGTGGAAAGCTAAATACTTATCATGAAAGATGACATGGTGGAGGTATGCGTGGTGGTCAGGAAACAATCCCAACGCGTATCGCCAGGCTCTGCTGGCTTCCTCAGGGGTGCCTGTTTCTAAATGCCACAATGAATCCTTATATACACACATGGCAATCACTAATAATAATCAAAACATCACCTGTGATGAGGCGGCAAAAGGAGGAGAGGGAGTTAGGGAGGGAAAGGGGGAGGGCATAGGTCCTGCAGCCAGGGCCGGACTGGGGATAAAAACCAGCCCTGGAAAAAGTTGCACACCAGCCCCACAGCGTTGCGTCATTATTTACTTGTTTATAAAAGGGGAAAGCATTCATTTTAAAACACGTGTGTAAACACGAATATGAACTTTGCCCCACGATAGCTCTTTTGTAGAACCCCATTGTTCATATTACCGTTTTACTGGCTAGGGCAGCGCTAAATCCCGGCCATCAGTGACGGTGACGTCACTGGGCTTCCTGGCAGCCCCATGGATAGCCCCAGTACGTCACCAGATCTTCAAAAAATGCCTTTGCCCTGCGCGATTTAGCGCAGGGCAAAGGAGAGCATCGGAGCATGAACTGCTCCGATGCTCAAGTCAGGGGTGCTGCCTGGGTGAAAATGGAGGTATGTCCGGGTTCAGCTCTGAACCCGAACAACCACTTGGAGATGTCAGGGGCAGAGCTCCTGGAGACACGACGTATCCTCATCCACACACTCTTCTGTGCGATTCATCTGCTCTGTCACATGAAGCCACATATTCTTCTCCAAAGTACAATCCCTCCTCAGTCAATCTGATTCCCTGCCCTCTGTGGAGGCACCATACCCAGCAGATCCTTTGTACAGCACAGTGACACCAGGTTACACACCAAGATGTTCTCCCCTCCCAGCCCCTGACAACCTGTGTGACAACCTTTCACAAAGTGCTACCTCCAGCCAGAGCCCTGCTGTCAACTGCCCCAATCATCTCCTTGCTGTGATGCATGTGAGGGCCACAGAGGGCCACAGAGGGCCCATGGAGCCCAGATCCTAGAAGCTGATCTGCCCAGCCAATGTCACTCCTGGAGATTCCTGTAAACTGGAGACTGTATGTAAACTAATAGTATACACTACATAACCCTGACAGCCTGCACAGTCACATGTGGGCACAGCCCTGGCATCCAATACATGTCACAGAGAGCTATACTGTGCAGTATAGCTTATAATGCACAGTATAGCTCTCTGTGATATGTATTGGATGCCAGGGCTGTGCCCACATGTGACTGTGCATGCTGTCAGGGTTATGTAGTGTATATTAGTGTACATACAGTCTTATAAATTATAAGACTGTATGTAAATAATATACACTACATAACCCTGACAGCCTGCACAGTCACATGTGGGCACAGCCTGGCCCCTTCTTACCCCCAGGGCTGTTTACATCGGTGACGGCGGCATACACAGGGGTCGGGCTCTGCTTCCGGTCTGCGGCCTGGGCCCGGCATATTTGAATCTGGTGAGGCGGCGGGAGCCTGAGGCCACTTGCAGGAAAAGAGGGGCGGCCACACACAGGACAGCCAGATCCTCAGGATCACGGGCTGCCGCTCACAGCGACACCAGGTGGTCGGAGCGAGCAGTGCCGCTCCCTCGGAGGCCGGCCGGCCTGCTGGCCTGCTCAGCTCCACCCACCTGCCAGTGCGGCCACCACTCCACTACATCAGACTGAGGCTAGCTTTCGGATTCGGCCCGCCGGCCGCAGAAAAAGTGCAGGCACATCTTAAAGCGGCCCCAGGGCCCTGCCTGCAGCCCTCCAAACATGTGGCCAGGAATACAGGAGGGGGGGGGGGGGAAAGAGAGGAGAAGAGACATGTTTGCTAAGGATTCTTACGACTGTGGGGAAACGGACCTACACGTTGCAAGAATCCAAATGGATCCCAATGCACCCCCTGTATATGTTAAACAGTACCGACTTCCGCTGGCAGCTTATGAGTCACTAATCGCTATCAGAAATTGTCAAAAACTTGGAGAAGCAGGGGATCATCCATCCAGTACACAGCTCGTTCAACCATTCTATACCTGGGATTCTCAAATCCAATGGTCAATTCCGTCTCTGTTCAGACCTAAGGCAGTTAAACAAACGTGTATACATGTCCGGATGGCCCATGCCGTATATTGACCAGAGTTTGGCGCAAATACAGGGATCCAAAATTTTGACTGCTCTGGATTGTGCGCAAGGATATTGGACAATTAAAGTGGACGAGAGGGATCAATACAAACTGACCTTTACATTTGGAAAGCAACAATATGCATGGACCCAATTACCTTTCGGGTACATAAATTCGGGTCATGAGTTTGCTGTGTTCATGCATAAGGCAATGCCTGATGCCACTGAACGAGGTACCTTATCCTATGTGGATGACATCCTAATCAAAAGCACGACTTTTGAGGAGCATATTGCAGAACTGAGGCATGTACTAACCCAACTGAGAAAAGCTGGTGTGAAACTTTCTTTACAGAAGGCTCAATGGTGTCGTACCAAAGTAAATTTTTTAGGTCACGAAATCACTGCCGATGCAAATAACCCAGAGAAGAAGAAAGTGGAAGCAGTGATCAACACAAAGTCACCTACAAATACCAAGAAGTTGAGATCCGTTCTGGGCATGTTGAACTATTCACGTAAGTTCATAGATAACTATTCCGAGATTACAAAACCTCTTTTGCAGTTGTTGAAGAAAGGAGTAAAATGGGAATGAAGTGAGCGTCACGAGCAAGCTGTGAATGAGCTTAAAGCCAGTTTTATCCAGGCCCCATGCTTTGCCTATCCAGAAGGTGGAAAACCCTTTTACATTGAAACAGGCTTCACCGACAAAAGCGTGAGTGCAGTCCTTTTCCAAAAACAGGACAACCTGAACAAGATCATCGCCTATGCCAGCAAGTCCTTGAACCGGTTGAGGTAAAGTTCAATGACTGTGAAATAGAATTACTGTCAACTGTGTGGGCTTTGCAATATTTCAGGAGTTTTATCCGGGGCGAAAAGATCATCGTGGAAACTGCACACTAACCCCTGCAATATTTGCAGAGTGATAGAATCAAGGATGGGAATTTATCAAACAGCAGGATAACCGCCTGGACGATGTCCTTAATGGGATGGCCATTGGAAATCAGGTACAAACAAAATAATAAGAATCCAGTTGGTCAAGGATTAGCCGAACTTCATGATTGTTCCAATTCAGGACATAAAGGTGAATCACCACAAAATGATTTCCTGAAAGAACAATCTTCATCTCCATACAAGTCTTTTGAAGAAGAATACTGCAAATCCTTACCATGTGTATACTGTATGTTGACGGCTGTTCTTTCCATACCGATATAGGAACTGAATGCACATTGGTTGCAGGTATCGGAATTGTATGGAAAAATACATTCCCATATGTGTCCGTCGGATACAAAATTGGTTCCAAAAGTAGCCAGGTCGCGGAGCTCACCGCTGTGTATAAAGCTGTACAAATGGCTATTGATTCTGGTCTTAAAGAGTTTGTTATAATCACAGATTCTAATTATATTCGCTGTAGCTTCGTGGAGTACTTCCCTGGATGGAAAAGGTCTAATATGGTAAGAAGCAACAATAAGCCTGTCAAGCATGGTAAAATGTTTTGTAAGATCGATGAGATGGTTACCACCCACGGTATCACCATTTACTGGAAAAACGTAAGAGTTCACTCAAAATATCCAGGTATGGATAAGGAGGGGAATGATTTGGCAGATTCCCTCACTAAACAAGCAGCCATTAATGGAGAAGTCTTGGTCGTTGATGACCTTATGGGAACTATCCAAGTGGATGCAATGACAAGAAGACAGGCCCAAAAGGAAAATAAAGCAAATGTGGCACAATGGAGCCAAGATTCCCCTAGTGAGGATCTCATTGCTAGTCAAAAGGGGGATCCAGTCATTGGTATGTTTTACAAACACATTGAAGATCCGCAGAATTGTCCCATAACTATGGAAGACTGTGCAGACAAGGAAGAGTTACGAATTTTGATGAAGGGTAAGTCCCAATTCTCGTTACAGGATGTATTGTTAGTAAGAACCGCGAAGAATGGTATACCACAATGGGTGGTACCCACGGCATACCAAGATTTGATGTTACAACACGCCCATGACGCCCAACGGCTGGTCATCGAGGTGAGAAGTTAACGTATGAATTATTACGAGATTACGCTTATTGGCCTAATATGTTGCAAGACGTTCGCACATATTGTCAAGGATGTTTAATATGCCCTAATTCCAGCCGCAAGCACCCACTCATCGGGCACCAGTGATGAAAAGGGGGATGTCCATGCCATGGTCAGACATTTAAATTGACTTTATTGGACCAGTAACAACTTCATCAAAAGGCAACAGATATATGTTAACTGTGACTTGTCTGTTCACAAAATGGGTGGAATGTTTGCCTTGCAAGACTTGCAGTTCAAGTGTGTGCGCGTTTCTACTCATTAACCACGTTTTTTCCAGGTTTGGTCTTCCCCAATGCATCGAGTCCGATCGCGGAAGTCATTTCACTAGTGAGGTGATGACAAAAATGTGGGAGATACTGGGGGTAAAAGGGAAGCTACATATAGCTTATCGGCCAGCCTCTAGTAGAACGCTACAACCAAACAATTTAAAGTAAGAAAGTTGCGATTTCCAGCTCACCATAGATGAGGATGCACGGAACAAGACCAGACCAGCCTTCTATGTAACATACGAAAGAAAAAACGTGCCAGCATCCAGAGCTTCAGAAGGTTGCTTCGCCTTTATTCGGATTCATAAAAGGAATACATCCAGTACACACCTCACCCACCACCGTAGTTGGCTGACTATTCAGTTCTTAATCATAGCCTGGTGGAGTGGTCGCACCCCAGGGTACAAAAATACTCAACACCCCAATCATGGGGGTGGATGGGAAGATCTGAGCTCCTCCCGTGGGGCGAGTCTTCCACACACACAGCACCTACCACCATATGTCGTAAATACTGCTGATTTTAGCATATAAAACACATGACAAAATAAAAAAACTCCTCAATAGATCACTGTAATGTTCAGAACATAATCTGGGCACTTGATAAGCAGAGAAGTAAATAAAAACAACACCATTACTGCAGTGGAAAAAAAAATGCATGATTGATCAATGTAAACACAAGCCGAGTACACAATGTCATGCTAGTTAATTTGTCCATTGCTGCAGGGGAGAAAAAAAATGCATGATTAAACAATGTGGCTTAGAATGGATAGATTATCTTGTCAGACAGAAATATTTGATTACCATAGCATTTGCTAGACCATTAGTAACTAGGATAAAGATTGTAATACATAATATAACTCAATGTTACAATATCACTTCTCTGTCTGCTATTGATAACAATACATAAGTTCCCTGCGCATATTGAGGCCCTTAGGATACCGAGTATCTAGCCTAAATTTCCAAAAGTCTTTGCGCAATAGAATCTTTTTCCTAATATCCCCACCCCTGGGAGAGGAAGTAACCTTTTCAATGGCATGAGCTCTCAAACTGGCCACATTTCTATTATGTTCTTTGATGAAGTGGCTAG